>NC_058524.1:347479822-347502322 GCF_904849725.1 Hordeum vulgare subsp. vulgare | reverse complement strand
ACATCTAAAACAACACAAAAAACATCACCAAAAACAACAACAAAGGTAACAACAACGAAGACAACAACAACTATAACAACAACAACAACAACAACAACAATAACAACAACACCAACAACAATGCCAACAACACCACCACCACCACCACCATGTGACAGCCCGAGATCGACGCTCGGGAAGATTCACCTTTTATTTCATTGTCGCCATGTGATTAGGTTGTTTGTCGCATTCATCATTGCATCATTCGCATCATCATCATTGCATCGACACTTTGTTGTTGCTAGTTTTCAAAACTTGCATCCGTTATTAGTTGTCGGTTCTCGTCATGTTGATCTTTGACTGTTTTGACCCCAACCACACTCGCACGCGCCCGCGACATCGTTAAAATCTTGTTTTTAAAACTGTGTATAAAACATGCTCGGATTTGGTTGAAACTTGGCGTGCGGTCTTATTTTAATGTAGGTAGGACGCATGACAATTTTCGTCGCAATGGAAGTTCGTTTCATACCCGAACGGTCGACCGTAGTGGCACCATCTTCGGTTTATCGTTGAACGTTTTTTGATGTTTTAATATATGGTACCAGGCCACTAATCTCTCTCTTCTCTTAGCCTATCATGGTCGCACACCCTAGCAAGCCAACCTAGCAAAACCCCTTCGATCGGAGGCGTCGGATCGTGATCCTTTGGTCCGAATCGGGCTGAAATAAGCTAACCCTAGCCCCTTTCCTATTTCAACAACCCCTCGTGCCCAAATTTGCCTAACCCTAATTCCTCCTCGAAATCCATGCACAGCCAATCAGCTCCACCTCCCGCCTCCAGTCAGTCATCGCCGAGGCCCGCTATGGTCCAGATCCGGCCCTCCTCGGGCCAGGGTCACGCAGGGATGCCACCCGCAGGGTATGGATACGGGCGGAGCCTCTTCATACCCTTACCCGCCCCGTATGATATTACTAATCACCCTTACCCATACACGTCAATGGGTACAATTGTTTCCCATACCCGTTACCTGACAGGGTAGACGGGTACCCGCGGGTAAAATTACCCATATTTGCAAAACATCAATTTAAACAACTTATAGTTATAAAAATGATTTGTATCATATAGTTTAAAAAGATAGATTATAACCACAACATATACTTATAAAACAACATCATATAGTCATAAACAACAACGTATAGGCATACACTTTCAATTCATAAATTATTGACATAGTGTAGATTGTAGAGATAATTTTGAGTTTACATAGATTTTATATCGGTACATGGGTATGTGGGTATGGGTTATATGATCCCATACCCGTACTTGTTGTACCTGATAGGTTTCAGATTTTCCTATTTATTACCCATGGGTAAGCTTTTATCCCATACCTTTACCCTAATCGGGTTTTTACCCGCAGGGTACGTCGGTAATGGGTACCCATTGCCATCCCTAGGGTCACTCACCGCCACCGCACTAGCTTCCCTGAGCTCCCAAGGCAGTCCTGCAGCTGCTCCTGCTGCCCCTCGTCTCGCGCCAGCCCGTGCCCTCACTGGAGCGCCGTCCGACCGGCCACTGGAGCAGCCCGCCGTCGGAGAACCTCGCGTAGGCCGGAGCTGCGCCCCATCTTCTTTTCCTCCTCTCCCTCCTCCCGCTCTCGCCCTTCCCTCTCCTCACCGATCTTTCTCCTTTCTTTGTCCAGGAACCTTCCATGGCGCCATGGATGTCGCGACATGCCCATTGTTGGAGTCGCCGAGACCTTCATCCGTGCCCTCATCCGGCTTCCCAATGCCCGGCTCTGTCCATTTCGGTCGCCCTTCATACTCCCTAGCCATTACACATCGCACGCGGGCGTCGCTTGGGGCATGCTGCCATGCGCCGGTCGCAACGAGCATCTGCGTGCTGCGTTGACCGAGCACCAGGCCGCTCCAGCTCGATCATGGCGTGGGTCGAACCCCCTACACAAGGCCGCCAGCCCAGCCACACCTCCCCACCGACCGGCCTAGCGCCCGGCCTAGTCGGCCTAGCGCCCGGCCTAGTCGGCCTAGCGCAGCCCAGCTTGAGTGCCCGCCAGCCGCGCTGGCCTATCATCGCCCCACACCCAGTCGGCCTTCCTCCTCTCCTCACCTAGGCCGAAGCCCCGTATTCCCCCTGTTATATGTCGCCCGAGGCACAATTTAGTTATCCTCCGCCCATTAGTTGGCAGATTCGGCCCACAGGGTTTTTTATTATTCCGGCGAATTTATTAATTTTCAGAAAAGAGCATGATTTTCAAACATTCGTAGTTTTTAAACCGTGCGTCGGATCGTAACAAGTTATATATGTAACTTGGCTGTAATTTCACATAGATTGATATTTTCCAACTCATGCATGTTTAATGATGTTTAGTGTGTTGTTTGCATCGGTTTAAGTGTCGACGTGATAGGAACAATTTAGGTCATATTTAATTAATCGTAGCTCCGTTGGAGATGAGCCATATATGTAAATGGACAAGAGTGACGAGTAGAATCACGTGAAACACTTTGTTTTGCCGTTTAACAAACATAAAAAGGTGATTAGGATAAATCTAGAAAGATTACAAAGGTAACATGTGGGGTCAGTTTGAAGACGCTATATGTCGTTTCCGGCCTCATTTGTAATGCCTAGATAGTTATTTAAATTGTGCTTCACCCCTTGCCATGTTTACCATCATTTAATATTGCCATGGTAATAAATGGGAGTGAACTAAATAATTAAACGTGGAGTTTTGACAATATGCAACTCGTTGCATATTGAGCTTCACTTAACGTGTTGTGTTGGATTGTGTCAATTGCCATGCCATGTCTTGCATATTTGAACTGGTCACGCATCATATTAGGGTGTGCATCATGTCGTGCATGTGCCGTGGGGTATATCGTGTGTTTATTCTTGTTTCCGGTTTGCTTCGTCTCGATAGAGTTCCGCAATCATGTCCGAATGTGAGGACCCGTTCGACTACGTTGGTTCTCTGCTTCACGAAGTTGTTCTTCTTCCAAGATGGATCTCATGCAAGATGATCATTTCCCTAGATACCATTACTATCATTAGCATGCTAGTTGTATCGTTTCTATCGTTATGTCTCGCTGCCTACCACCTGTTAAATATCGGCCTCCCAACATTGCCATGAGAACCTTGACCTTTCTACAACCTAGCAAACCACTGATTGGCTATGTTAACGCGTTCTTAACCATTGGATAGCGTTGCTAGTTGCAGGTGGAGTTGCTTCCATATGATAACATGGGTTCCTTGTTATATCACCCTATTATTGCTAATTAATTTAATGCACCTATATACTTGGTAAAAGGTGGAAGGATCGGCCTTTCTAACCTAGTGTTTAGTTCCACATTTGTCACCTTAGTTTCGGCTACCAGTGTTATGTTCCATAAATGAGTACTCCTAACATGCTTGGGGTTGTTATGGCTATTGGGGACCGTTGCATGGGAAACAAAAAATTTCAGATGCACACGAAGACCTATCATGGTGATGTCCATCTATGAGAGGAGATTAGATCCACATACCCTTGTAGATCGCCAAGAGGGAAGCGTTAATAAACGCGGTTGATGTATTGGTACAACTTCGTGATTCAAATCACCATCCTCCCATGATCCGTCCCATGATCCGTTCCGATCTAGTGCCGAACGGACGACACCTCCGTGTTCAGCACAAGTACAACTCGATGGCGATCTCGGCCTTCTTGATCCAGCAAGAGTGACAGAGAAGTAGATGAGTTCTTCGGTAGCTTGACGATGCTCCGGTGGTGGTGATGATCTACTCCTGCAGGCCTCCGCCCGATCTCCACAGAAATCCGATCTAGAGGAAGAACTACGTGGTATAGGTTTGACTTGCACGTGGCAAAGTTGTGTCTCAAAAAGCCCTAAACCACCAATATATATAGGAGGAGGGGAGGGGCTAGCCTTGGGGCTCAAGGGAGCCCCAAGGGCGTTAGCTGAAGGGAGGAGGTGGACTCTGACCCCAATTCGGTTTGGGGGAAGGAGTCCACTCCTTCCTTCCCACCTCCCTCTTTCCTTTTTTATTTCCTTTGGTATTTTTATCTTGTGGCGCCATGGCCCTATTGGGCTGGCCTCAACAGCCCACTAAGTGCTGGTGCACCACCCTAGGGCCACATGGCTCACTCCCGGGTGGGTGGCCCCCTCCCAATGAACACCCGAAACCCATTCGTCACTCCTGGTCGCTGCCGGTAATGCCCGAAACTTTTCGGTGACCAAATGAAACCGTCCTATATATCAATCTTCGTTTCCGGACCATTCCGGAAACCCTCGCGACGTATGTGATCTCATCCTGGACTCCGAACAACATTCGGTAACCACACATATAACTCAACTATACTAAAACATCATCAAACCTTAAGTGTGCAGACCCTGCGGGTTCGAGAACTATGCAGACATGAATCGAGACACTCCTTGGTCAATATCCAATAGCGGGACCTGGATGTCCTTATTGGATCCTACATATTCTACGAAGATCTTATCGGTTGAACCTCTGTGCCAAGGATTCATATAATCCCGTATGTCATTCCCTTTTGTCCTTCGGCATGTTACTTGCCCGAGATTCAATCGTCGGTATCCGTATACCTATTTCAATCTCGTTTACCGGCAAGTCTCTTTACTCGTTCCATAATACAAGATCCCGCAACTTACACTAAGTTACATTGCTTGCAAGGCTTATGTGTGATGTTGTATTACTGAGTGGGCCCCGAGATACCTCTCCGTCACACGGAGTGACAAATCCCAGTCTTGATCCATACTAACTCAACGAACACCTTCGGAGATACCTGTAGAGCATCTTTATAGTCACCCAGTTACGTTGCGACGTTTGATACACACAAAGCATTCCTCCTGTGTCCGTGAGTTATATGATCTCATGGTCATAGGAACAAATACTTGACACGCAGAAAACAGTAGCAACAAAATGACACGATCAACATGCTACGTCTATTAGTTTGGGTCTAGTCCATCACATGATTTTCCTAATTATGTGATCCAGTTATCAAGTGACAAGACTTGCATATGGTCAGAAAACCTTGACCATCCTTGATGAACTAGCTAGCCAACTAGAGGCTTGCTAGGGACATTGTTTTGTCTACGTATCCACACATGTATCTATGTTTTCATTCAATACAATTATAGCATGGATAATAAACGATTATCTTGAAATAGGAAATATAATAATAACTATTTTTATCATTGCCTATAGGGCATATTTCCAAAAGTCTCCCAGTTGCACTAGAGTCAATAATCTAGTCGTCACATCACTATGCGATTTACATTGTTATGAATCTAACACCCACACAGTTCTGGTGTTGATCATGCTTCGCTCGTGGAAGAGGTTTAGTCAGTGGATCTGCTACATTCAGATCCGTGTGCACTTTGCAAATATTTACGTCCTCTCCTTTGTCATAGTCGCGGATGAGGTTGAACCGTCGTTTGATGTGTTTGGTCTTCTTGTGAAACCTTGGTTCCTTTGCTAAAGCAATGGCACCAGTGTTGTCACAGAATAGAGTTATTGGATTTAGTGCGCTTGGCACAACTCTAAGATCCGTCATGAACTGCTTCATCCAGACACCCTCCTTAGCTGCCTCCGAGGCAGCCATGTACTATGTTTCACATGTAGTATCTGCTACGACAATTTGCTGGGAACTGCACCAGCTTACCGCACCCCCATTAAGAATAAATATGTATCCAGTTTGAGATTTAGAGTCATCCAGATCACTGTCAATGCTTGCGTCGATGTAACCCTTTACGACGAGCTCTTCGTCACCTTCATAAACGAGAAACATTTCCTTAGTCCTTTTGAGGTACTTCAGAATATTCTTGACCGCCGTCCAGCGATCCACTCCTGGATTACTTTGAAACCTACGTGCCATACTTATGGCCAAGCGGACGTCCGGTCTAGTGCACAATATTGCATACATGATAGAACCTATGGCTCAAGCATAGGGAACGGTACTCATCTTTTCTCTATCTTCCGCAGTTGCTCGGCACTGAGTCTTACTCAATTTTATACCTTGTAATACTGGCAAGAACCCCTTCTTGGACTGTTCCATTTTGAACTTCTTCAAAACTTTATCAAGATATGTGCTTTGTGAAAGTCCTATTAGGCGCCTCGATCTATCCCTATAGATCTTTATGCCTAGAATGTAAGCAGCTTCTCCTATGTCCTTCATAGAGAAACTTTTATTCAAGTAATCCTTTACGCTCTCCAAAAACTCCACGTTGTTTCCAATCAGTAATATGTCATCCACATATAATATTAGAAACGCCACAGAGCTCCCACTCACTTTCTTGTAAATACAAGATTCTCCAACCACTTGTATAAACCTAAATGCTTTGATCACCTCATCAAAGCACTTACTCCAACTCCGAGATGCTTGCACTAGTCCATAAATGGATCGCTGGAACTTGCATACTTTGTTAACATTCTTTGGATCGACAAAAACTTCGGGTTGCATCATATACAACTCTTCCTTAAGAAAACCGTTAAGGAACGTCGTTTTGACATCCATCTGCCAGATTTCATAATCGAAAAATGCAGCTATTGCTAACATGATTCAGACGGACTTAAGCAGCGCTACCGGTGAGAACGTCTCATCGTAGTCAAATCCTTGAACTTGTGAAAAACCCTTTGCCACAAGTCAAGCTTTATAAATGGTCACAATACCGTCCGCGTCCGTCTTCTTCTTAAAGATCCATTTGTTCTAAATAGCCTTGCGGCCTTCAGGTAATACTTCCAAAGTACACACTTTGTTTTCATACGTAGCTCCTATCTCGGAGTTCATGGCCTCCAGCCATTTGTTGGAATCCGGTCCCACCATTGCTTCTTCGTAATTCACAGGTTCATTGTTATCTAACAACATGATTGACAAGACATGACTACAGTACCACTCAGGAGCAGTACGTGATCTTTTCGACCTGCGAGGTCTGATAGGAACTTGATCTGAAGTTTCATGATCATCATCATTAACTTCCTCCTCAACCAGCGTCGCTTCAACATAGGTTTCCCCTTCCCTTGCGCCACCATCTAGAGGGATTAGAGGTTCGACAACCTCATCAAGTTCTATCTTCCTCCCATTCAATTCTTTCGAGAGAAACTCCTTCTCAAGAAAAGCTCTGTTTTTAGCAACAAACATTTTGCCCTCGGATTTGAGATAGAAGGTGTACCCAACTGTCTCCTTTGGGTAACCTACGAAGACGCACTTTTCCGCTTTGGCTTCCAGCTTTTCTGGCTAAAGCTTTTTGACATAAGGATCACATCCCCAAACTTTAAGAAACGACAACTTTGGTATTTTGCCATACCACAGCTCGTATGGTGTCGTCTCAATGGATTTTGATGGTGCCCTATTTAAAGTGAATGTAGCTGTCTCTAATGCATAACCCCAAAACGATAATGGAAAATCGGTAAGAGACATCATAGATCGCAACATTTCTAACAAAGTACGATTATAACGTTTGGACACACCATTACGCTGTGGTGTTCCAGGCGGTGTCAACTTTGAAACAATTCCACATTGTCTTAAGTGAGCACCAAACTCGAAACTCAGATACTCACCCCCACGATCAGACCATAGAACTTGATCTTCTTGTTGCGATGATTTTCAACTTCACTCTGAAATTTCTTTAACTTTTCAAATGTTTTAGACTTGTGCTTCATTAAGTAGGTATATCCATATCTAGTCAAATCGTCAGTAAAGCCGAGAAAATAATGATATCCACGGCGCGCCTCCACACTCATCCGACCGCATACATCGGTATGTATGATCTCCAACAAGTCACTTGCACGCTCCATTGTTCCGGAGAACGGAGTCTTAGTCATGTTGCCCATGATGCATAGTTCGCACGTGTCAAGTGATTCAAAATCAACTGACTCCAAAACCCATTTGAATTGAGTTTCTTCATGCGCTTTACACCAATATGACCTAAGCGACAGTGCCAAAAAAACATGGCGCTATCATTGTTAACTCTACATCTTTTGGTCTCAATGTTATGCATATGTGTATCATCACTATCAAGATTGAATATGAACAATCCTCTCACATTGGGTGCATGACCATAAAAGATATTACTCATAGAAATAGAACAACCATTATTCTCTGACTTGAACGAGTAACTGTCTCGCAATAAATAAGATCCAGATATAATGTTAATGTTTAACGTAGGCACTAAATCACAATTATTTAAGTTCATAACTAATCCCGATGGTAACTTAAGTGAGACTATGCTCACGGTGATTGCATCAACCTTGGAACCATTTCCCACGCGCATCGTCACTTCATCCATCGCCAGCCTTCATTTATTCCAGAGTTTCTGCTTCGAGTTGCAAATATGAGCAACAGAACCGGTATCAAATACCCAGGCACTACTACGAGAGTTGGTTAAGTACACATCAATAACATGTATATCAAATATACCTGATTTTTCTTTGGCCAGCTTCTTGTCAGCCAAATACTTGGGGCAGTTGCACTTCCAGTGACCCATTCGCTTGCAATAGTAACACTTTGTTTCTGGCTTAGGTCCATCCTTGGGTTACTTCGTCAGATTGGCAACAGGCTTGCCACTCTTCTTGGAGTTACCCTTCTTGCCTTTACCGTTTCTCTTGAAACAAGTGGTCTTATTGACCATCAACACTTGATGCTCTTTCCGGAGTTCTGACTTTGCGACTTTCAGCATCGTGAATAACTCGTCGGGTGACATGTTCACCCTTGGCATGTTATAGTTCAACACAAAGCTCTTATAGCTAGGTGGCAGTGATTGAAGAATTCTGTTAGTGATAGCCTCTTGCAGGAGTTCAATCCCCAGCTCAGTTAGACGGTTTGAGTATCCACACATTTTGAGCACATGTACACTGACATACGAATTATCCTCCATCTTGCAAGCATAGAATTTATAGGAGGTCTCATACCTCTCGATCCGGGTGTTCTTCTAAAAGATAAACTTCAACTCCTGGAAGATCTCACATGCTCCATGACGCTCAAAGCAACGTTGAAGTCCCAGTTCTAAGCCATACAAGACTGCACATTGAACTACTGACTAGACATAGCGGGTGGTTCATCTCCTAGCGCTGCATTACGGACATAATCCTTCTTCCCAGCTTGGAGGAGCAGCTTTAGATTACAAGCCTAGTCTACAAAGTTGCTTCCATCATCTTTCAACTTGGCTTTCTCTAGGAACATATTGAAATTCAGGGTTGTTACTGCGTGAGCCATTGATCTACAACATAAAATATTTCAAAGTGGACTTAGACTATGTTTAAGATAATTAGAGTTTAACTAATCAAATTACTGATAAACTCCCACTCAAAAAGTACATCTATCTAGTCATTTCAGTGGTACATGATCCAAATCTAGTATCTCAAGTCCGATCATCACGTGAGTTGAGAATAGTTTCAGTGGTAAGCATCTCTATGCTAATCATATCAACTATACGATTCATGCTCGACCTTTCGGTCTCTTGTGTTCCGAGGCCATGTCTGCACATGCTAGGCTCGTCAAGTTTAACCCGAGTGTTCCGCGTGTGCAACTGTTTTGCACCCGTTGTATGTGAACGTTGAGTCTATCACACCCGATCATCACGTGGTGTCTCGAAACGACGAACCATCGCAATGGTGCACAGTCGGGGAGAACACAATTTCATCTTGAAAGTTTAGTGAGAGATCACCTTGTAATGCTACCGTCGTTCTAAACAAAATAAGGTGCATGAAAGGATTAACATCACATGCAATTTATAAGTGACAGGATATGGCCATGAACTTGTGCTTCTTGATCTCCATCACCAAAGCATCGGCATGTTCTTCTTGTCACCGGCGCCACACCATGATCTCCATCATCGTGTTGCCATCGAGGTTGTCGTGCTATCTATGCTATTACTACTGAAGCTACGACCTACCAATAGAGTAAACGCATCTGCAAACACAAATTTTAGTTTAACAACAACCCAATGGCTCCTGCCGGTTGCCGTAGCATCGACATACAAGTCGATATTAACTATTACATGATCATCTCATACATCCAATATATCACATCATGTCTCTAGCCATATCACATCACAAGCATACCCTGCAAAAACAAGTTAGACGTCCTCTAATTTGTTGTTGCATGTTTTACGTGGCTGCTATGGGTATCTAGTAAGATCGCGTCTTACTTACGCAAAGACCACAACGGAGATGTGCAAATTGCTATTTAACCTCTCTCCAAGGACCCCCTCGGTCAAAACCAATTCAATAAAGTTGAAGAAACACGCACCCGCCAGTCATCTTTATGCAACTAGTTCCATGTTAGTTGATGAAACCAGTCTCTCGTAAGCGTACGAGTAATGCCGGTGTGGGCCGCTTCAATCCAAAAATACCTCCAAATCGAGAAAAGACCAAGGAGGGCAGCAAATCGAACATCAGCGCCCACAAAACCTTTTGTGTTCTACTCGAAATAACATCTACGCATGAACCTAGCTCATGATGGCACTGTTGGGGAACGTTGCATGGGAAACAAAAACTTTCCTACGCACACGAAGGCCTATCACGGTGATGTCCATCTACGAGAGGAGATTAGATCCACATAACCTTGTAGATCGCTTAGCGGGAAGAGTTAATAAACACGGTTGATGTAGTGGTACAACTTCGTGATTCAAATCACCGTCGTCCCAGGATCCGTCCCACGATCCGTTCCGATCTAGCGCCGAACGAACGACACCTCCGCGTTCAGCACACGTACAACTCGATGATGATCTCGGCCTTCTTGATACAGCATGAGAGACGGAGAAGTAGATGAGTTCTTCGGAAGCATGACAGCGCTCCGGTGGTTGTGATGATCTACTCCTACAGGGCTTCGCCCGAGCTCCGCAAAAATCCGATCTAGAAGAAGAACTACATGGTATAGGTTTGAGTTGCGCGTGGCAAAGTTGTGTCTCAAAAAACCCTAAACCACCAATATATATAGGAGGAGGGGAGGGGCTAGCCTTGGGGCCCAAGGGAGCCCCAAGGGCGCCGGCCAAAGGGAGGAGGTGGACTCCCACACCAATTCGCTCTGGGGGAAGGAGTCCACTCCTTCCTTCCCACCTCCCTCTTTCCTTTTTTTTCTTCCCTTTGGTATTTTTCTCTTGTGGCACCATGGCTATGTTGGGCTGGCCTCACCAGCCCACTAAGGGCTGGTGCGCCACCCTAGGGTCACTGGGCTCACTCCCGGGTGGGTGGGCCCCTCCCGGTGAACACCCAGAAACCATTCGTCACTCCCGGTACACTGTCGGTAATGCCCGAAACTTTTCGGTGACCAAATGAAACCATCCTATATATCAATCTTCATTTCCGGACCATTCCGGAAACCCTCGTGACGTCCGTGCTCTCATCCGAGACTCCAAACAACATTCGGTAACCACTCATATAACTCAACTATACTAAAACATCATCAAACCTTAAGTGTGTAGACCCTACGGGTGAGAGAACTATGCAGACATGACGCGAGACACTCCTCGGTCAATATCCAATAGCGGGACCTAGATGTTCAAATTGGATCCTACATTTTCTACGAAGATCTTATCGGTTTAACCTCTGTGCCAAGGATTCATATAATCCCGTATGTCATTTCCTTTGTCCTTCGGTATGTTACTTGCCCGAGATTCGATCGTCGGTATCTGTATACCTATTTCAATCTCGTTACCGGCAAGTCTCTTTACTCGTTCCGTAATACAAGATCACGTGACTTACACTTAGTCACATTGCTTGGATGTAGCGACCCGACTCAAGACGAGTCAAGCCTCTGTGTTTCTGTTCCATCCCTGGATCAGTATGCTGGCACACACAGTACATCAATGTATATATCAAAGTGCAATCACATGTAAATAGCGTAAAACTGATATATACCTTAATTATCTCAGCGGAAGCAGTCAAGGGAGTGGAGTCCCAATAAACACCAACGGCAAGTTGAGTGTAGACCGTAACCCTGAATCGTACTCTTACTCGTCGAAGAAAAATATCTGCAACATAAGACGTTGCAGCCGTGTAGGTCAGCATATTGAATATGCTGGCAAGTCACATAAGAGAGGGGTAAAATGTCATCTATACTATATGCATATATGGCAGGTGGGGTTGTAAGTTTTAGCGTAAAGCAAAATTTTCTCCTACAACAAGAGAGGGCTAAAAGAAAAATGTTACTACTTTGTTGGTTGTTAACGAGATGGTTCCGCCAACCAGTTCTCGTATCCGAGTTGTCAATAATTACCCTCATCAAATATATATAATGGTGTTGAGAAATCCATATAACTTCAGTTCCTTTGGCTCAAGTTGTCCATGACCGTGGACACGGCTAATCGATTAGGTTTGAGTACTCTGCAGAGTTTTGCACACGTTCCCCACAAGATTTGATCGCCTTCGTGTATGTCCTCGCACTTCAGGGTGTTTGAAGACCGGATGATCAAAACATGG
This sequence comes from Hordeum vulgare subsp. vulgare, assembly GCF_904849725.1. NCBI lineage: Eukaryota > Viridiplantae > Streptophyta > Magnoliopsida > Poales > Poaceae > Hordeum > Hordeum vulgare. The sequence goes on along the minus strand of NC_058524.1, from coordinate 347,489,902 downwards.
TCTTTCAACGGGTCCCTCTGAATCCCTGTCGGTGCCCATCCATTCCTACCGTTCTTCTACATCTGCTAGCACCGCCTGTCCAGAGTCACCGCGTTGTCCAACCAAGCCAGAGCCCATAATGACTTGTGGCTGTGCAGGTAAGCCTTGGGTCTTGGAAATATCCGTCCGTCTCTTTGAGCCTGGGTGAAGCTTTCCGCAGGATGTCATGGCCTCTCCAGCATCCCGGGTCATCCACTGGGTTCTCCAGGGAGCCGATCAACCATCCTTCACCCAGAGTTGCATTGCGTCCGAGGTCTTGAAAATCTTGTCTTAACCGGTCTTGATTATTTAATCAACCTCGCATCACTCGTGTTATGCACTCAACCGAAATCCCGTCTACTCAAGCATAGCAATATGAACTTTGTCATCCCGGGGCCAAGTATCGGGGTTGTTGGGTGCCTACCACATGATACTACAATATGTAACCATAATTTCCAAGTACCTAATCAGCATGCAATTGTGCATAGGATGGTAGAACTACGATGCATAAAACATAGGTGATACATGATCAAATGACTTGCCTGTTATTACTTGATGAAGATAGTCGCTCTCAAAATCCCGATAATTCTACTTGCCACACTCCGAGCAATCTATCGTAAATGAATAGCATTCAATAAACATTCATGCCAAAAAGGAAGAAGCAAGAGAACATAAGAACAAAGCATGTCTTGGTACAAAATAACAACGTACTAAGGTTTAATAAAAAAAGATAGGGCCTTATGGTGTTGTAAAAGGTACGATGAAAGGGGTCAACTCAAAAGAGTCAAAGGATGATCAACTATCGCTATATAAGCTCGACTTGCATACACTATGGGAGATGATCAAAAATATTGGGAGAACAACATGAATGTTGTTTGACAAATAGTATAAGACATAAGAATTTATTTGTAGAAATAATTTCTTGAAATGGAGCACTACAACGCAAGTTATAGCGAATTGAAGTATGAATTAAATTTGCATTAAAAAGGTCAAGAGAGGTTGAACTGAAGTACGATGGTTACGTACAAAAATATATGACATGAGTGTTTAGGGGTAAAAGGAATCAATTGAAAAGGTGGTACGATTTGCAAGATAAGATCAAATGAATGTTCGAATACAAATTTGAATCGCTCAAATTTGTAAGGTTCAAAGGTCGAAACTAATGATGCTACTGGATATAGGAGATCAATATGAGCGTGTAGAAAAAGAATTAGTAGATTTGAAATAGCGGATCAAAAGATACAAATATTTGAATATAACATGGAATCGGCTTAGAACGATGTGAACACTTTTGGGCACTAATAGATAAATCTGATTTGATCAAAATTATAAGTTGAAAAGTTAAAACTAATGATACAAATGGGAAGATTACTTTGATACGAATCCGACGCAATTGGATTCATGTAAAACGGAGCTACGGATAAAAAAATATGATCAAAAGAAGTTTGAATATGAATATGAACAAATTTCGAAATTTGAAAATTTCAAAAAGTTGATATGATAGGTTCACAGGATAGGTGGGATCAAGACGAAGTTTCGCACTCTAACTCGAAACGGATTTCGCGCATTGAAAGTGTCATCCCTTGCTAGGCGTTGGTTTCATTTATTCGGATAAGCGAGTAAAAAGTTATGGCTATTTGAAAAATCAGGGCCAAGCTGTTTTACGGAATAAAAGTGCTACGTCTAAAAGAATTCTAGTACTAATGTGGAAATACGAAGACTAATTAATATATCTAATTACTCTACCGTATACTAGTGTAGGAATACTAGTCTAGAAATAATAAACTACGGAAGTATAAAAAAAATACGAAGAGAAATACCTTTAGAATGCAGAGTAAGAATTAATTTCAATGAGGAGACGACTTCGAGAAATCCCGCCGAAGAGAAGAAAAAATATTTTTATTTAATAAATCTAGTTAAACCAAAAGATTGATTTAACCCGAAATAGATGATTTTTGGATGCTCCTATGGGTCTATATTTATAGGTGGAAGGGAGGTCTAATGGTCTATAGATAGGCAATGTGGGACTAAACATATACGTAAAGAGGAGGAAATAGAAAAGAAAAAGGATAAGTGCCGCATGGGCTAAACGGCCAGCATGCATGCACACGGCCGGCCATGGCCTTTGTTTTTTTTTTCGAACGAACAAATTTTTTTTTTTAAAAAAAACAAAGAAGAAAACGTATAAATAAAAAAGAGAGAACATTTTATATAGACATATTATATATCAAAATTTTCAGAATAAATTTTTCTAAAACATGAACATATTTTAAAAACCAAAAAAAATACATTTTTTAAAAAATTATTTTTTTGAAATAACTTTAAAATGAAAAGGAATTTGAATTTCGAATAAATTGCAAATACTTAAAATTTGAATCACGACATAGCCTCTGATTTTGGAGGGTCATTTTCCTCCTCTCGTTTGATTGTTTTTAATCAAAGGGTTTTGAAAATATTCAAACTCAAAATTGAAAAGGGATTCAAAATAGAAAATTTTGGGAAAGTCATTTTATTCCCTCTCATTTTTTTTTGAGAACTTTCAAATTCCACTCAAGTTTCAATTACTCAAACAAACAAACAATCAATCAATCTAATAATTATATTAACATTCCAAAATTTATAATTTTGGGATGTTACAAACTACCACACTTAAAATGAATCTCTTCCTCGAGATTCGAAGAGGCTAGAAAAAAAGGTTAGGGTTCGGGGGTCTTCTTAACTGACAGTCTCGTGGTCAATTCTAAATAACATATAGATGGTTCTCATGGTGGTCTACCATTTGTGGTTATCCTGCAGAAAGAAGGTCTTGGTTTCATCCTCAGCATAAAATTTCCTACGCGTGACAACTATTGCCATGTACATGGGCTTTTCTTATACCACTCTAAGGCGTAAACAAAAGCTTCAAAGAACGTCGTCTCTCTATATGGGTAAGTCTCTCAGATTTACCATTCCGAATAGCAAGATAAATGATAAGAGTAAGTCGTCATGGTGATCAATCCATTCCGCACCCAAATCATTTCTCTGTATAAGGTTTAGCGAATCCCGCATTCTAACACTTGGGCATCCTTAGCGTTGCAGAATTTCTCTTGTCCACGAACAAAGTTCGGATAATCCATTGGTTCTGCAAGCTGAACGAAACATCTATCGTATCTTCACAACTCTCAGGTTTTCGTATGCTCCTAATAAAAACGTTTGCTGATCCATCATAGCTTCTTCCATAAATCATATCCATTTCATAATCAATCCTTTATTACATCCTTAATTTCTTATCAAAAACTCCAATTCAAAAGTACTCTATTACAAATGCTGCCATCCACATTGTTCGGTATGGTCAAGCATTTCTGCCAACTTTATTCATCTGCCTCTCTTGGAGGTACTTTAGTTCCACTAGAACTTTCCGAGGTGCTCCTTGAAATCATCCATCTTTTGCTTCATCATGGTGGTCATGAGCTTCATCCCCATCATTTCCGTACGTACCTCACTCAGGTATTCCTGGGTATGACGGAGTCTTGCTTCAAGTATTTCTCCGATCTGACGTATGGCTTCCATGGAAGCTTCACGAACAGAATCAAAGAGGGTTGCTCGTGGCACACGTGAGATGAAAAAGTATTGCCCCATAGTCTTTGGACAAACTCCTTTCACATGGTGGAGGTGTACTTCCACGTACCAAAGTTCCACTCCATTTTCCACAAATGGGTAGCCTTTGTAGACTGCATCTCCTTCAAGGTGAATGTGCTTCATCATGTCCTTCAGGATTTTCGGGTAATCATGATCACTGGTCAGGGTCATGATCGTTTCTGGGCCCTTGAGGAATGACTCGTAGAGAGTTGTCATCTGCAGGTGTCAGTAAATAGGTACTCTGAGGAATGTATATGTCTCCTTGGTTATGGTACATTCCTACTCAGTGGATCCTGTGGTTTTACTGATTACTACCACACTTAAAATGAATTATACTCATGTCTGCATAGACCATATTTTCTCATATCCTCATAATTGTTCAGAGATCTTTGCTCATAGAGAAACAATGCATACATTTTCAACATAGGCAATCATGAGACAATATATTCCATTTATTCATGATGTTATTACAATCTCACGGACTTCTGTTACAAAAAATTTCAGTCCATGATCTCACGAAAAACAAGAGTTCTTCATATTACACTAATTGCCGCGGCCAAAACTTAACTACTCCTTCTTAGCTTTCTTCCTTTGTGGACAATCGCTAGCAAAATGTCCTGCTTCCTTGCAACAAAAGCAAATGAGTTCTGACCAGTCTCGAGGCTTCTTAGCTTCTGCTTTTGCTCCTTGGGTTCCCGGCTTCCTTCCTGAGCACATGTATTTGTGGTGGCCAAATTTCATACACTTGTAACATCTGACATGACTCAGGTCTATGTCTGCAGAGATTTGGTTCTTCCGAGGGTACTTTTTCTTCTTTCCGGACTCCTTCTTCTTGGCCAGTTCTTCTACTTCAAGCGGATCAAACTCCACTTCTTCCGTCGGGAAGTATCCCAGATACTCTTGGCTTCTCTTCGTGCAGTCCTGTGAATAATGTCCTTCTTATCCACATGAGTAGCATGCATTGGAGAAAAATCTGGTCAGACCTTGTCCATCAGGGTCTTCAATATTTTCGTTCATTACCGGCTCTTCTAGAATCTTCTTCTTGAGTGTTTCCTTCATTGCTTCTTTCTGCTGCTGGACAACTTGTTGCACCTTGGGGTAAATGTGACATTGAGCTGGGTAGTGGGTGGTTCCTTCACAAAGGAAACAAGTCACCTGACTACTTGGGCATTCTTCAGCTGGGTGATTTTCTTCACAATGAGTGCATCCATCCGTGTGTTCTTCCTGGGTGTGTCCTATTTCTCCACAGTTCTTGCATGCACAAGTCTTCTTCTTCGGATTATCATAGCACTTCCGAATAAGTCGGGATCTTAACAGAGTGTTCTTGAATTCGTCCCAGGTTTCTGCTCCACTAAATCCTTGTATCGCATGATGCATTTTCCACCAGATTGCAGCACTTTGTGTAAAGTACTGAAGAGCGTGTTCCACTTCATGCTTCCTTGAGATCAAGTTGCTCCCGAAGTGGTTCTCCATGTTCTGAATCCATATTTCAGCTTCCAGTTGGGTCATTGGTCCAGAGACTACAAGTCCAGCTTCATAATCCATCTGGTAGGGTTGAGGTTTTGGGGATGAGACGGGTAAGAGAGGGAAGGAGATACACACAATACAAACAATATTTTTGAGAATAGGTTTTATTTGTGGCTGTCGGAAAACACACACCAATGAAGACTCACAAATCATCGTATCTAACGTGGGTACATAAAAGGGGTTTGGACTTCTAATGCTCATATAATTATTCGAACACTTCAGGGTCTTCGAGTTCTTCGGGTCTTGAGAGTCTTCAATTGATGCAGCTTCAATTCTTTAATGCATGATGAAATCCTCTTTAATTTGAAGTGGGACTCAGTTGATCCTTCATGTGGTCAAAGGGGTAAGGGTATTGTCCAAGTATTTGAGGTGAGAGGGAACATTCCATGAAATCAGAAGAGATGAGAAGTAAAAGGTGTTGTTGTAAATAAAAATTTTGAGAGATCCTTTCCTAAGAAATTTCCAGTTTCTAGGGTCACGTCCTACAGTCAACATGTGCTCTGATACCATCTCTGTAGCGACCCGACTCAAGACGAGTCAAGCCTGTGTGTTTCTGTTTCATCCCTGGATCAGTATGCTGGCACACACAGTACATCAATGTATATATCAAAGTGCAATCACATGTAAATAGCGTAAAACTGATATATACCTTAATTATCTCAGCGGAAGTAGTCAAGGGAGTGGAGTCCCAATAAACACCAACGACAAGTTGAGTGTAGACCGTAACCCTGAATCGTACTCTTACTCGTCGAAGAAAAATATCTGCAACATAAGACGTTGCAGCCGTGTAGGTCAGCATATTGAATATGCTGGCAAGTCACATAAGAGAGGGGTAAAATGTCATCTATACTATATGCATATATGGCAGGTGGGGTTGTAAGTTTTAGCGTAAAGCAAATTTTTCTCCTACAACAAGAGAGGGCTAAAAGCAAAATGTTACTACTTTGTTGGTTGTTAACGAGATGGTTCCGCCAACCAGTTCTCGTATCCGAGTTGTCAATAATTACCCTCATCAAATATATATAATGGTGTTGAGAAATCCAGATAACTTCAGTTCCTTTGGCTCAAGTTGTCCATGACCGTGGACACGGCTAATCGATTAGGTTTGAGTACTCTGCAGAGTTTTGCACACGTTCCCCACAAGATTTGATCGCCTCCGTGTATGTCCTCGCACTTCAGGGTGTTTGAAGACCGGATGATCAAAACATGGTCTTTCAACGGGTCCCTCTGAATCCCTGTCGGTGCCCATCCATTCCTACCGTTCTTCTACATCTGCTAGCACTGCCTGTCCAGAGTCACCGCGTTGTCCAACCAAGCCAGAGCCCATAATGACTTGTGGCTGTGCAGGTAAGCCTTGGGTCTTGAAAATATTCGTCCGTCTCTTTGAGCCTGGGTGAAGCTTTCCGTAGGATGTCATGGCTTCTCCAGCATCCCGGGTCATCCACTGGGTTCTGTTGGAAATATGCCCTAGAGGCAATAATAAATTAGTTATTATTATATTTCTTAGTTCATGATAATCGTTTATTATCCATGCTATAATTGTATTGATTGGAAACACAATACTTGTGTGGATACATAGACAAAACACTGTCCCTAGTAAGCCTCTAGTTGACTAGCTCGTTGATCAAAGATGGTCAAGGTTTCCTGGCCATAGGCAAGTGTTGTCACTTGATAACGGGATCACATCATTAGGAGAATCATGTGATGGACTAGACCCAAACTAATAGACGTAGCATGTTGATCGTGTCATTTTGTTGCTACTGTTTTCTGCGTGTCAAGTATTTGTTCCTATGACCATGAGATCATATAACTCACGGACACAGGAGGAATGCTTTGTGTGTATCAAACGTCGCAACGTAACTGGGTGACTATAAAGATGCTCTACACGTATCTCCGAAGGTGTTCGTTGAGTTAGTATGGATCAAGACTGGGATTTGTCACTCCGTGTGACGGAGAGGTATCTCGGGGCCCACTCGGTAATACAACATCACACATAAGCCTTGCAAGCAATGTAACTTAGTGTAAGTTGCGGGATCTTGTATTACGGAACGAGTAAAGAGACTTGCCGGTAAACGAGATTGAAATAGGTATACGGATACTGACAATCGAATCTCGGGCAAGTAACATACCGAAGGACAAAGGGAATGACATACGGGATTATACGAATCCTTGGCACTGAGGTTCAAACGATAATATGTTCGTAGAATATGTAGGATCCAATATGGGCATCCAGGTCCCGCTGTTGGATATTGACCGAGGAGTCTCTCGGGTCATGTCTACATAGTTCTCGAACCCGCAGGGTCTGCACACTTAAGGTTCGACGTTGTTTTATGCGTATTTGAGTTATATGGTTGGTTACCGAATGTTGTTCGGAGTCCCGGATGAGAGCACGGACGTCACGAGGGTTTCCGTAATAGTCCGGAAACGAAGATTGATATATAGGATGACCTCATTTGATTACCGGAAGGTTTTCGGAGTTACCGGGAATGTACCGGGAATGACGAATGGGTTCCGGGAGTTCACCGGAGGGGGGCAACCCACTCTGGGGAAGCCCATAGGCATTTGGGGGGGGTCACACCAGCCCTTAGTGGGCTGGTGGGACAGCCCACTAATCCCTTATGCACCAAGAGAGAAAAAATCAAAGGAAAGAAAAAAAAAGGAAGAAGTGGGAAGGGGGAAGGACTCCCTCCCACCAAACCAAGTAGGACTCGGTTTGGGGGGGGGGAGTCCTCCCCCCTGGCTCGGCCGACCCCTTGGGGATCCCTTGGACCGCAAGGCAAGGTCCCCCTCCCTCCTCCTATATATATGGGGCTTTTAGGGCAGATTTGAGACGACTTTCTCACGGCTGCCCGACCACATACCTCCATAGTTTTTCCTGTAGATCGCGTTTCTGCGAAGCTCGGGCGGAGCCCTGCTGAGACCAGATCATCACCAACCTCCGGAGCGCCGTCACGCTACCGGAGAACTCCTCTACCTCTCCGTCTCTCTTGCTGGATCAAGAAGGCCGAGATCATCGTCGAGCTGTACGTGTGCTGAACGCGGAGGTGCCGTCCGTTCGGTACTAGATCGTGGGACTGATCGCGGGATAGTTCGCGGGGCGGATCGAGGGACGTGAGGACGTTCCACTACATCAACCGCGTTCACTAAAGCTTCTGCTGTATGGTCTACAAGGGTACGTAGATCACACATCCCCTCTCGTAGATGGACATCACCATGATAGGTCTTCGTGCGCATAGGAAAATTTTTGTTTCCCATGCGACGTTCCCCAACAGGTTCTCCAGGGAGCCGATCAACCATCTTTCACCCAGAGTTGCATTGCGTCCGAGGTCATGAAAATCTTGTCTTAACCGGTCTTGATTATTTAATCAACCTCGCATCACTCGTGTTATGCACTCAACCGAAATCCCGTCTACTCAAGCATAGCAATATGAACTTTGTCGTCCCGGGGCCAAGTATCAGGGTTGTTGGGTGCCTACCACATGATACTAGAATATGTAACCATAATTTCCAAGTACCTAATCAGCATGCAATTGGGCATAGGATGGTAGAACTACGATGCATAAAACATAGGTGATACATGATCAAATGACTTGCCTGGTATTACATGATGAAGATAGTCGCTCTCAAAATCCTGATAATTCTACTCGCCACACTCCGAGCAATCTATCGTAAATGAATAGCATTCAATAAACATTCATGCCAAAAAGGAAGAAGCAAGAGAACATAAGAACAAAGCATGTCTTGGTACAAAATAACAACGTACTAAGGTTTAATAAAAAAAAAGATAGGGCCTTATGGTGTTGTAAAAGGTACGATGAAAGGGGTCAACTCAAAAGAGTCAAAGGATGATCAACTATCGCTATATAAGCTCGACTTGCATACACTATGGGAGATGATCAAAAATATTGGGAGAACAACATGAATGTTGTTTGACAAATAGTATAAGACATAAGAATTTATTTGTAGAAATAATTTCTTGAAATGGAGCACTACAACGCAAGTTATAGCGAATTGAAGTATGAATTAAATTTGCATTAAAAAGGTCAAGAGAGGTTGAACTGAAGTACGATGGTTACGTACAAAAATATATGACATGAGTGTTTCGGGGTAAAAGGAATCAATTGAAAAGGTGGTACGATTTGCAAGATAAGATCAAATGAATGTTCGAATACAGATTTGAATCGCTCAAATTTGTAAGGTTCAAAGGTCGAAACTAATGATGCTACTGGATATATGAGATCAATATGAGCGTGTAGAAAAAGAATTAGTAGATTTGAAATAGCGGATCAAAAGATACAAATATTTGAATATAACATGGAATCGGCTTAGAACGATGTGAACACTTTTGGGCACTAATAGATAAATCTGATTTGATCAAAATTATAAGTTGAAAAGTTAAAACTAATGATACAAATGGGAAGATTACTTTGATACGAATCCGACGCAATTGGATTCATCTAAAACGGAGCTACGGATAAAAAGATATGATCAAAAGAAGTTTGAATATGAATATGAACAAATTTCGAAATTTGAAAATTTCAAAAAGTTGATTTGATAGGTTCACATGATAGGTGGGATCAAGACGAAACTCTAGGCGTTGGTCTCATCTAATTCGGATAAACGAGTAAAAAGTTATCGCTATTTGAAAAATCAGGGCCAAGCTGTTTTACGGAATAAAAGTGCTACGTCTAAAAGAATTCTAGTACTAATGTGGAAATACGAAGACTAATTAATATATCTAATTACTCTACCGTATACTAGTGTAGGAATACTAGTCTAGAAATAATAAACTACGGAAGTATAAAAAAAATACGAAGAGAAATACCTTTAGAATGCAGAGTAAGAATTAATTTCAATGAGGAGACGACCTTGAGAAATCCCGCCGAAGAGAAGAAAAAATATTTTTATTTAATAAAT
>NC_058524.1:347454822-347474822 GCF_904849725.1 Hordeum vulgare subsp. vulgare | reverse complement strand
TTTAGACCAGAAATAATTTGTATTAAAGTTGAAATTCTTTTTAAAATTCAAGTTAACCTTGTTTAGTTCATAAGTAGAGTTGGATAAAAGATTTTCCATTAGTTCTTTTGCTAACAAAAATTGATGAAAAATACTTTCTGTTATCTTAGTTGTGCTATATTTTTGTTTTCTGTTATTTTACTATTTTAGTGTTTTATTTGTTGTCAAGTTGAATTAGGATAAAAATTGTTTCTGTGATTGTTGTAGTGGAAGACTCCATAGTTTTTCTTTGAAGATTCTTTTGGATTCTTATTTGATCTTTCTTATTGATTTTATTGCATGAATTTTTTATTGTTGTTTGTTATATTGATTGCTAGGATGATTGCTAGTATGATTGCTTATGTGAATACTATGTTTGATTATATAGATTTTCATCGGAGAGTGACGAATAGTTCCATCAAGTTATTTCCTATGAGCGATATTTATCTTCATCAACCTCACCAGGCAAGTTCAAATTGATCATCTTTTTTCCTATGGTTTTCTTGCATTAGTTCAACCTCATGCAAAGTAGGTAGTTGGAAATTTGGTTCTTGATGTAGTATCATGTGGTAGGCACTCATAAACCCTTGTTACTTGGGCCGGGACATTACTTTTCTATGCTCCTAGTAGATGCGGTTTGGTTGAGTGTTTATCATGAGTGTTGTGGGAACTTAATAATCACGACCTGAAGACTTCAAGACTTTCAAGACCTCATGATGCAATATACCTCTGGGTGAAGGATGGTTCAGATGGGCACCCTCGGGATGCCAGTGGAAGACCCGGGATGCATGGGCGAGCGCCATGACATCTCGCGGAAAGCTTCACCCATGCACGAAGAGATGGATGAATACTTCAAGACCCGAGGCTTACCTGCACAGCCACAAGTCATTACGGGCTCTGGCTTGGTTGGACATGATGGCGACTCTTGACGGGCGGTGCTACGAGATGTAGAAGAACGGTAGGATTGGATGGGCACCGACAGTGTCTTAGAGGAACCCTTTGGAAGACCATGTTTTGATCATTTGGTTCTCAAACACCCTAAAGTGCGTGCACTTCGAAAGGAGGCGATCAAATCTTGTGGGGAACGTGTACAAAACTCTGTAGAGTAACCAAACCTAATCGATTAGTCGTGTCCACGGTCATGGACAACTTGAGCCAAAGGAACTGAAGCTATCCCGAATTCTCCACACCATTAACTTATTGATGTGGGTAATATTGATAACTTGGGTATGAGAAATGGTTGGTGGATCCTTCTCATTAACAACCAACAATGTAGTAAAATTTTGCTTTTACCTCTCTCTTCTTGTAGGAAAAATTTCCTTTACGCGAAACTTAAACTAGAACCCCACCTGCCATATATGCATATAGTATAGATGATATTTTCACCCTCTCTTTAGTGACTTGCCGGGATATTCAATATGCTGACCTACACGGCTGCAACGTCTTATGTTGCAGATAATTTCTACGATGAGTAAGAGTATGATTCAGGTTACGGTCTGCACTCAACCTCTTGTTGGTGTTTATTGGGACTCCACTCCCTTTGACTGTTTCCGCTGAGAATTTGAGGTATATACCAGTTTTACGTTATTTACATGTGATTGCACTTTGATATATACATTGAAGTACTATGTGTGCCAGCATACTAACAAGTGACTGTGTGGTGAGATGATTCGTAGCAAGCAACAAGTAAAAAAAGTAGCAACGGTGCAGCAAGGTGGCCCAATCCCTTTTGTAGTAAGGGATAAGCCTGGACAAAGTCTTATAGGACGAAAAACGCTCCCGTAGACACACGGGAATTTCTGTCATGCTAGTTTTCATCATGTTCATATGATTCGCGTTCGTTACTTTGATAGTTTGATATGTGGGTGGATCAGCTCTTGGGTACTGCCCTTACTTGGACAAGCATCCCACTTATGATTAACCCCTCTCACAAGCATCCGCAACTACGAAAGAAGAATTAAGAAAAAGTCTAACCATAGGATTAAACTAGTGGATCCAAATGAGCCCCTTACGAAGCAACGCATAAACTAGGGTTTAAGCTTCTGTCACTCTAGAAACCCATCATCTACTTACTACTTCCCAATGCTTTCCTCTAGGACCAATAATGGTGAAGTGTTATGTAGTCGACGTTCACATAACACCACTAGAGGAAAAATAACATACAACACATCAAAATATCGAACGAATACCAAATTCACGTGACTACTATTAGCATGACTTATCCCATGTCCTCAGGAACAAAAGTAACTACTCACAAAGCATAATCATATTCATGACCAGAGAGGTATTGAGTAGCATCAAGGATCTGAACATAAACTCTTCCACCAAACAATCCAACTAGCATCAACTACAAAGAGTAATTAACACTACTAGCAACCTTACAAGTACCAATCGGAGTCGCGAGACGGAGATTGGTTACAAGAGATGAACTAGGGTTTGGAGATGAGAAGGTGCTAATGAAGATGTTGATGGTGACGAGTCCCCTGCGATGAGAGGAGTGTTGGTGATGACGATGGCGACGATTTCCCACTCCGGGAGGGAAGTTTCCCCGGCAGGATCGTCCTACCAGAGCTCTAGATTGTTTCTGCTCAAGTTCCGCCTCGTGGCAGCGGTGAATCCACGAAAAAGCTCCGCTCTGATTTTTTCCAGACGAAACCCTTCATATAGCAGAAGAGGGGGGCAAGTGGGCTAGCAGGTTGCCCACAAGCCCTCATGGCGCGGCCTAGGGGGTGGGCACGTCGTGCAAGCTTGTGGCCAACCCCTGGCGCCCCTGTGGCGCTTCTTCGTCCTAGTATTTTTTATAAATCCGGAAAAATTCCTCGTTGATTTTTACGGCGTTTGGAGTTGCGCAGAATAGGTATCTCAAACCTGCTCCACTTTCAGGCCAGAATTCCAGTTGCCGGCATTCCCGCTCTTCATGTAAACCTTGCAAAATAAGAGAGAAAAGGCATACGAATTGTACCGTGAAGTGAAATAACAGCCCAAGAAGCGATAAATATCAACATGAAAACATGATGCAAAATGGACGTATCACCCCCCCCCCCTAGCTTAGACCTTGCTTGTCCTCAAGCGAAAGCCTAGCTCAATAAATATGTCAACATGTTTAGGGAGAGAGGTGTCGACAAAACAAGATACGAACATGCATGCATCATGATCATGATCAGAACAGCAATATCAACATATAATCTCTCATGCTAAAGTGATAATTGCTTCACAAAATTAAGCATGGATCAAGAACCTTACCGGGAAGTAACAACCGATAGCCTTTAATCATTGAAGCAATTGCAATTTATCACAACATCAGAAAGAGTCAAATAAGAGCTTGTAAAGCAAATCCACATACTCAATCATTGTTTCATTCTCTACAATTGCTACAACTCACATGGTACTCATGAGATCAAAGTTTGAGCTGGACATAGAGAAAGATAGGGGCTTACAATTGTGCCTCCCAACTGCTTACCTCAAGGGTAATGTCAACAATAATAATTCATGAATACTTACCTCCAAGTTGACATAAGAATATAGATCTTTCCCAAGCATATGACGTTACCCAAGATGAAGGCGGGATAGGGAATTGGTGAAGATCACCATGAATCTTCCAGGGGAAAAAAGTAAAGGTACAAGATAGGCCCTTCGCAGAGGGAAGCACAGGTTGTCATGCACTTTTGAGGTTTGGATGCGTGTCCTCTTAGTGCGGAGGAACGTCACTTTATATTGCCTCCTGTGATAAAGAACTTTATTATGAAGTCTGACGCTTTTATGTCTTCCTCATCACAGGTTCGTACAAAGCTTATTTTCCACACACTAATAGATCATACATATTAGAGAGCATTTTTATTGCCTGCACAGATGACAACTTACTTGAGGATCTTATTCAATCCATAGGTAGGCATGGTGGACACTCATGGCAAAACTGGGTTGAAGGTTTATGGATGCACAAGTATTATCTCTACTTGGTGCGGGAGGTTTTGGCTAATATGAGGTGGAAGCAATCGTCACATGCGAAGGGATCTCTAATCATATAACATTGTTCGGAGCCAAGCAAACACAATTCATTATGTTGTCTTCCTTGTCCAACATCTACTTGTAGGCATGCAATAGTTTAGTGAGTGTTCACAATCATAGATGGTGTTAGAGATGATATATTTATATGTGAACCTCTCCTTCTTTATCACTTCCTATTAATTGCAACAATGACCAAGGTCTACGTTTGCCTACCCTCAACAAGTTTCAATCCTCCTTCTTTTTATATGTGAAGCCATCACTTCCCATAAGATCATTACATGATCTTTGATGCTTTTGTTCTATTCTCACACTTTTGATCATGGCAAGAGGCAAAGCCCTTCAATTAAGACACTCTTTATTATATGGTTCACGAGCTCGAATACATCGGGGGTGACACAAAGAAAAACACAATACTAAAACACTAAGACTTTTATTCTACTAGAGAAAGAAAAAAAACTGAAAAGGAAAACTAAAACAAAGGTAAAGGCAAAAGATGTGATGGTGATACGATACCGGGGCAACTACCCCAAGCTTGGCACAAGCCAAGGGGATTGCCCATACCCATGTTTAGTTGTCTTCCTTTGGTGGTGGTGGAGGAGTTGTTGAAGAGGTCTTGAACTTGTTTAATTTCCACTTGAGCATAAAATTCTACTCCCTCAGATCATCATTTTCCTCTTCAAGCTTCAACACCCTTTCACATAATTCCTTCTTACTCTCCTGCAAGAAACGAGAAGGGATAAACAAAGTCTTAGACTTCTTCCTTGAGTCAGGGAGGCTTGACTTCTTGAACTCCACATGCATGTGTCCAGGTTGAGGTAGAGGAGCCTCCTCTTCATCCGAACTTGTTTGTTCCTTCCCCTTCAGATCATAATCTTCTTCCTCAGGAGTGGTCCAGCCATAAGGATCCAAGTCCCCATAGTCCTTGGGATTAGCAAGGTAATCTGCCACAAAGCTCTCCCCCTCTGAATCTTGGGAAGACATCTTGCCCTAAATCTACGGCAGAAAATAGGCTCGAAACGAAAAACAGAAGAAATCTGCGTGATACGAGGATCAGACCAAACGGGAGTATATATAATGATTTTTGTCAGACCAGAAGGAGTACCCCGCATGAAAACGGAGTCCGAGAGGCGCACGAGGTGGCCACAAGCCCTCACGGGGCAGCCAGGGGGTGGGCCCGCGCCGTGCAGGCTTGTCGCCTCCTCGCGCACTTTCCGGACAACTTCCATCTTTTGTACTTTTTCAAATATTCCAAAATGGAGAAAATTTCCTACTGGAAAAATTTTGGACTCTGTTTTCTTACCGAATCACACACCTCTTCGTTTTCGGTGTCTGAAACAGGCTGATTAATGTCCCTTTGGTATTCTTCTTGAGTTATGGTATTGATAATATTGCTTTCAACATTTATGGGAGTACCTGAGATATAATGCTTCATTCTCTGCCCATTTATAACTCTCGAACAATTACCTTCCGTGTTGTTGATCTTGATAGCACCGGAATGATATACTTCCTCAACAACATAGGGACCTTCCCATTTAGAGAGAAGCTTGCCTGCAAAGAATCTTAAACGAGAGTTATATAGCAAGACATAATCACCTACATTGAACTCATGCTTTTTTATCCTCTTATCATGCCACCTCTTAACCTTCTCTTTGAACATCTTGGCATTCTCATATGCCTGAGTTCTCCACTCATCAAGCGAGCTAATATCAAATAACCTCTTCTCACCGGCAAGTTTGAAATCAAAGTTGAGTTCTTTGATTGCCCAATAAGCTTTATGCTCTAACTCAAGAGGTAAATGACATGCTTTACCGTACACCTTTTTGTACGGAGACATGCCCATGGGATTCTTATAGGCAGTTCTATAAGCCCACAGTGCATCATCGAGCTTCTTAGACCAATTCTTTCTAGACCCGTTGACAGTCTTTTACAGAATCAGTTTAAACTCTCTATTACTTAGCTCTACTTGACCACTGGAGTGGGGGTGATAGGGAGACGCAATTCTATGGTTGACATCGTACTTAGCAAGCGTTTTACGGAAAGCACCATGAATGAAGTGTGAACCACCGTCGGTCATTAGATATCTAGGGACTCCAAATCTAGGGAAAATAACTTCTTTCAGCATCCTGATAGAGGTGTTGTGATCAACACTACTAGTGGGGATAGCTTCTACCCACTTAATGACGTAATCAACAACAACTAGGATATGAGTATACCCGTTGGATTTTGGAAAAGGTCCCATATAATCAAAGCCCCAAACATCAAATGGTTCAATGACAAGTGACTAATTCATAGGCATTTCCTGACGTTTACCGATATTACCTATTCGGTGACATTCGTCACAAGACAAGACAAACTTACGGGCATCCTTGAAGAGAGTGGGCCAATAGAAACTTGATTGCAATACGTTGTGCGCAGTTCTATCTCCCGCATGGTGTCCTCCGTAGGCCTTAGAGTGACACTTCTGTAGGATCTATCCCGGTTCATGTTCAGGTACACAATGTCTAATAACACCATCTA
Organism: Hordeum vulgare subsp. vulgare; assembly: GCF_904849725.1. Classification (NCBI taxonomy): domain Eukaryota; kingdom Viridiplantae; phylum Streptophyta; class Magnoliopsida; order Poales; family Poaceae; genus Hordeum; species Hordeum vulgare. Next base: position 347,468,282 of record NC_058524.1, on the reverse strand, counting down.
CTCCTTCCTTATAAAGCTGAGGATCATCCCAAAAGTAATGTCTCACGTCAAAGAAGATTTTCTTCTTTTGCTCGTATGTGAAACTAGGTGGTATGTATTTGGCAACGATACAGTTTGCATAATCAGCATACCACGGTGCACTACGTGAAGCATTGATGACATTCAGTTGCTCATCGGGAAAGCTATCATCAATAGGTTGTGGGTCATCAAGAAAGTTCTCCAACCTAGAAAAATTATCTGCTACGGGGTTATCAGCACCCTTTCTGTCGACAACGTGCAAATCAAACTCTTGTAGCAAGAGAACCCATCTGATAAGTCTATGTTTAGCGTCTTTCTTCTCCATGAGGTACTTAATAGCAGCATGATCAGTGTTAATAGTGACTTTGTAATCAACTATGTAAGACCTGAACTTTTCACATGCAAACACGACTGCTAAAAATTCCTTATCCGTAGTAGCATAGTTTCTCTGGGCACTGTCTAGAGTTTTACTAGCGTAGTCAATAACATTCAAATTCTTATCGACTCTTTGCCCTAGGACAGCACCAACAGCATAATCACCAGCGTCACACATGATCTCAAAAGGCAAGTTCCAATCAGGTGGTTGAACAGTAGGTGCAGTTATCAAAGCCGTCTTAAGTATTTCGAAGGCTTCCTCACATCATCGTCAAAAACAAAAGGAATATCCTTTTTCAAGAGATTGGTAAGAGGCCTAGAAATCTTAGAGAAGTCTTTAATGAACCTTCTATAGAAACCAGCATGACCAAGGAAACTTCTTATACCTTTGATATCTGTGGGGTATGGAATTTTCTCGATTGCATCAACCTTAGCCTTATCGACTTCAATACCTCTTTCAGAAATTTTATGTCCTAAGACGATGCCTTCATTAACCATAAAGTGGCACTTCTCCCTATTCAAGACAAGATTGGTGTCTTTATATCTTTGTAAGACTCGATCAAGGTTGCTGAGGCAATCATCAAAGGAAGACCCGTAAACGGAAAAGTCATCCATGAAAACCTCAACAATCTTTTGACAAAAGTTAGAGAATATAGCCATCATACATCTTTGAAAGGTGGCAGGTGCATTACATAAGCCAAAAGGCATACGTCTATAAGCAAAGGTACCGAAAGGGCAGGTGAAAGTGATTTTCTCCTCATCAGATTGTGCAACTGGTATTTGGGAGAAACCAGAATAACCGTCTAGAAAGCAGAAGTGTGTGTGTTTAGACAACCTTTCTAGCATTTGGTCGATAAAAGGCAGAGGGTAATGATCTTTCCTAGTGGCTTTATTCAGTTTCCTGAAATCGATCACCATCCTATAGCTAGTAATAATCCTCTGTCGGATAAATTCATCCTTATCATTAGGGACAACGGTAATGCCTCCTTTCTTAGGGACGCAGTGCACCGGACTCACCCAATCGCTATGAGCAACTGGATAGATAATACCCGCTTCGAGGAGCTTTAGTATTTCTTTTCTTACTACTTCTTTCATCTTAGGATTCAATCTCCTTTGATGATCAGCAACTGGTTTGAAATCAGGATCAGTTTTGATCTTGTGCTGGCATAGAGTAGGACTAATGCCCTTAAGATCATCAAGAGTATATCCAATAGCGGCACGGTGCTTCCTCAGAATTTTTAGTAACTTCTTTTCTTCATGCTCTAAGAGGCTAGCACTAATAATAACATGATATATCTATTTTTCATCAAGATAGGCGTACTTAAGAGTATCAGGAAACTGTTTAAGCTCGAACACAGGATCACCCTTTGGTGGGGGTGGATCCCCAAGCAGTTCAACAGGCAGATTATTCTTAAGGATAGGATATTGTTCTAAGACAACTCTATCTATCTCATCCCTTTCATCCATATGCATATCATTTTCATGCTCAAGCAAGTATTGCTCTAAGGGATCAGTAGGAGGCACGTCAATAGAAGCTAATGCAATAGTTTCATCCCTACTAGGCAACTCCTTTTCATGAGGTTGTCTACCAAACTTGGAGAAATTGAACTCATGTGACACACCTTCAAAGCCAACAGTGACAGTTTGCTTCTCACGGTCAATACACTACTGGAATCTGCTGGTTTGCCGACAGCCAGAGCTGACGGCAAAGGACAGCTTAACTGATGGCAAAGGCTTTGCCGTCAGTGTGATGTCGGTAAAGGTACCGGCCAAGATTTTATCGGCAATCACCTTCTTTGTCGTCAGCTGAAGGTCGACCGACGGCAAAGACTTTGCCATCAGCTTTGTGGCACGGGCTGACGACAAAGAGCAGTGGCGGCAACGACGCACGCCGAGCTCCGTTAGAAGATTAACGGCAGGCTTTGCCCACAGCCGTAGCAAAGCTGACGGCAAAGCCAAAACCCCTAGGTCCCCTAGGTCCCCTCTTTGCCCACAACCGTAGCAAAGCTGACGGCAAAGCCGAAACCCCTGGGTCCCCTTGGTCGCCTCTTTGCCGACAGCTGGAGCACAGCTGACGGCAAAGCCGAAAATCTGGGAAAATTTGGTATTCCCAGAGTTGCCAGGATACACAGGCTGCCGCCATGTGTCTGCTTTTTTTCATATTTATTTTCTGTTAATTCCCTGCATTTGCAAAACATAGATACAAACAGCAACATATATATATATTTTCCCAGCCCCTAAACAGCACCACAAGTGCATCACAAAGTGCAAACAGCACAACACAAGTGCAAACAACACGAGTATATGTAATTAAAGTGCAAACAAGATCACAAAGTATTACAAAGCATCACAAGTGCATCCACAAATACAATTGCATTACAAAGTTCATCTAAGACTACACAAGTGCATTACAAAGTCCCCCGAGCATCCATCCATATGCCATGCTGCTTTATCAAAATCTGCATAATGAGAAAGAAGGTAGAAGAAGAATACAATAAGAAAGAAGTTATCTAAATTAAGCTAAGCAATTAGAAGAAGAAGTGGAAGAAGAAGAAGAAGAAGAACAAGAACAAGAAGAAGTGGAAGAAGTGGAAGAAGAAGATAGAGAACAAGAAAGAAGAGAAGTTATCTTTTTCTCCTCTTTCTTCTTCTCTTATTTCTTCATCTCTTGTTTGTTCTTCTCTTCTGGTTTCTTTTAAAACTTTCTAAACTAATTATGTCATTGAATTTACTAAGCTAACTAAACCATGGCTAATATCAACTAGAATTTACTAAGCTAAATAAAGCCTGGCATAATCTAAGTTGATCTAAACAATAAGAAGAATAAGAAGGACATGAATAACTTACCGAATGCCAAGAAACGGAGGAGAAGCTGCATCTCCAATGGTCGCTGGGTTGCTAGGGCTCTCACCAGGAGAAGTAAAGGGATCATGGGATTCAACTCTGGAATGATGCTGCAACAACACAAGAGTTAAAATATGTGGTTAGCACGGTGACAGACAATGGTATAAGACCGTGCGAGGCTGGTCATTGAAAGGGAACTCACCATTCCCACCGGAGAAGGCATCAGCGGAGGGGGCGGCAAACCTTGCTTCTCACACATAGCCTGCAAATTAGTTTTCGAGGAGTCAAAGAAATAGCCTTGTTGCGTCTCACACATAGCCTTGCTTCTCACACAACTGACTTACCGCAACGAAGTCGTGCATGGCCTTCGCATGGGCATTATTGCGTGACCTCTCCTCGTCAAGCAACCTCTACGTATTCCGGTCCCTCTCCTCCAACAAGAGCCTGGTGGCCTCCCTCTCCTTCATAAGTGCGGCCTGCAACCACTCCTCAAAAGGAATTTTCATCATCCATCCAGGGAAAAAAGAACAAATGAAATAATGAAGAAAACTAACCTCGATGGCAAGATCAAATGGCCTCGCGCGTTGCTGTATTACAAGAGTGGAGCTCGTTTGCCTCGACTTGATCTGAGATAGAGTCTCAGTGATAGGGACGAAGCCGTCACACATGGCCAGCGTGCCATGACTCTTACCGCCACCAGAGATCATTAACGCCTCTGGATCGATAGGATTCTGGCTCGGGTCAAAGTCAGGCCCGCGCAGCTGTTTGACCACCTCAGAATAAGACGTCATCTTGTTGTAGGCGGACAGGCTTGTGTACGCCGACGGCCCGTCCCCCTCAGAATATGCCTTCGCCCTCTTGTACGAGCCCTTATGGGCCATGCTAAATGCGGCGTATCCCTCAGGCTCGGGCTGGTTATTCTGTTTGGCCTACATGAAAAGACAAAGAATTAGTACAACAAAAATCATGAACGAACGAATTATTGATGAAACAAAACAAGGCACACATACCCATTTTTGGCGTATTGCTTCATGTTGGCATTGCCTTGGTGGTGTGGCACACCAACCAATTGGGCACGACGGTCCTTGGCCATAGTGTGGGTGCTCAACCAAGCCTCTGTGCACCACCTGTACGCTATCGTCTCCCACCAATCCATCTTATCGGCCAACCATGTCGGGGGCACCTATGAATGTAAGTTAATGAAGAATGAAACTAAGTATTATAACTAAATAGACCTAACTAGCCCTAAGAATTGATCTTTGGAATGTACATACCTCCATGTACTCGGTCTTATCAAGGAAAATCTTTCGACATTCGGTCTTTGTCTTCGGCTCCCCTTGCTTGGCGTACCAATCTCGAACAGCCTGAACACGCAACTCGTGCCTCGTGTTATTCAATAAACTCTTGCACTCTTTCACCAGGTTCTTCTAGGCCGCCTCCTCCGTCCCCTCCTCGACCCTAAAGTAACTCTGCAATTATGCCAAATAGATGCACAGATGAATAGTGAAATGATTTGGAAGGAAATAACAATATATAACATTGTATACTTTTTATTGGGTAAAATAATAGTTACCCAAAAATCAGCCAACACCTTGTCGGCCACGCTCACGCAAACAACACCATTGACATGTGTGTTTTCCGGGAGCAGAGCGGCTTGGTAGTGCTCCCACTTGAGTCCTGGCTCGGGAACCATACCCTCACCGGGCAAGTGCACTATCCCGGGGAAGTGCTCCCTAAGTAAAGCACCAAGGAGGCAGTTTGGATTCCGGGTATTCTGCGGGTAATCCCACCCCCTACATAATGATAAGGAAAAGACATTAGCTAATTGGTGAAATATAATGATATAAGGTACACAATATATATCAACTTACTTCTCGCCATCTGGCTTAATGAACGCCCTATGCTGCAACTCCAATCGGTCTGGAACTCGTGTCATACCACGTTGGTAGACCGACTTGCTGGCAGCCCCCTCAGCCTGTGCCTCAGTCCCCTCCGCCTCAGCCTCCGCCTCAGCACCCTCCACCTCAGCCTCCGCCTCAGCACCCTCCGCCTCAGCCCCCTCCGCCTCAGCACCCTCCACCTCAGCCTCCGCCTCAGCCCCCTCCGCCTCAGCCCCCTGCATCGGTGTCTGCTCCTGGACGGGAGGATCCCGCACCGGTGACACCCTCGTCTGCAAGGGTGAAGTGGCTGAGACAGAAGTAGCCGAGGGTGGTGGCGACTGGCTCCTATCATGCAGCCTCCCTCTCCCACGACCATGTCCTCTTCCTCTCTTCTTTCCTACGCCTCTCCCACGGGGCTCCTCGGCAAAGCTCTACAACAACGTTCTCCGTAGCTGCCCAAGTGTTATCCTCAACTTATCCCCGCCTGCCATGTCTCACCACCTGTAACGATAAATACTTAAATAATTAGTACAAATTCAAGGACAATAATTAAATGAAAAATAATAAATACATGAATAATTCAACTAATAATTGAATAATTAAACAACAATGTTTGGATGCATACAAAGTACTAACAGTCTGGATCATCTGTCTCTTCTCCATGGTCAATTGAAGGGAAATCATCATAAGTATCACACGTGTCGTCATGACTGATATCATCATCGGGTTCAGGGACATCATGTGGAAGGACTTTTTGTAACCGATCAAGCATTGATAGCTCATCGGCATTGGTAACTTCTTCTACTTCCACTTCTTCCTCATCATCACGTGAGTCTTGTTCCTCCGTGTTCAGGGTGGACGTAGAGCAGTTTCGGGTACGACGTCTGACACCACGTGATTCTTGGAAGAATTCTCCATCATATGTTATTAGGTCAATTTGAGGTTCATAATCGTCTTCATTTGGGGGAGGTGGTCTAAGATGTGGCGGCACATCGAACACGACATACCAACCTTCTAGGTTCTTAACACTTTGACGACAGTATGGCAGATATAAAACATGGGTGGCCTGTTGAGCCACAATATAGACATCGACACCGCTTAACTGCATGTCTTGTCGAATTTCGACAATCCCAAGATGTTCATGAGTCCGTCTTGTCTTAGTAGGATCGAACCAACAATGACATTTGAAAACAACAACATTCGGAGGATTTTCACCATAATAATGAAGTTCGTAAACTTCTTCAAGTCTTCCATAATACTCGACACCTCCCTCGCCTATAGCAGAGACACGGGAATTGTTTGTTTTTCGACCGGGCATTGAAAGCTCTTTGCTAGCAGTACGAAAGCGATACCCGTTGATGTCGTACTTCTGAAATGTACGGACCTTAAAGTCAAAACCATTAGCTATTTGTCTCAATTCATCGTCGATTTGCTCATCTGAATTTCCCTAGAAGTTAAGAAAAGATAGAGTTTGGTGTGTTATTCATGATTAAGAGCAACAAAGGAAATCACTTATTACATATAAGGGAGGTACCGTTTTTTTGAACCAAGAGATGAAACCGGGATAGCCGCCTCCTGTCTTTTCAAGAAGTTCATACTCGAGAATGGATTCTTTTTCGATTGCAACACCATTCGAGAATTGTTCGACGTATCGACTGTATCAATTAATAATAGTTGTTAGACACAAAACTTGTTAAAAGTTGCAAAACAATGTACAGAGCACTAACTCGATGTATGGCCGAACTTGTGTTAAATTGTTCAATATATACATCGTTAGTGTGTGCCACTCCTCGACGCACAGCAACTTTGGTTTTCCCACACCAGAAGGTGCGAGCTTCCCTTTGAAAAGGCTGAGATTGGATTCACGTCGTTTGGGGTCGCCCAGATTGTACCGAGGCTTTGGATTATGCAAGCTGTGCATAGTGGCATCATAGTGTGCTGCTACGAAGTTTGCCGCCTCCTCGGTAATGAACGCCTCGGCCATCGATGCTTCAATTCTACGTTTATTTTTACATTTTCCTCGACGTGTCTTCTGCATTCTTTCAGTTGCGTAGCACCTACGATTTTGCACAGGGCCACCCAATCTTGCCTCGGTTGGGAGATGCAAAATCATGTGTTGCATCGGATTAAAGAAGCCCGGTGGAAAAATCTTCTCTAACTTGCAGAGCAACTCAGGCGCCAACTCTCCCATGTCATATATCAAGGCACGCGACAACTCTTTAGCACAAAGAACACGGAAGAAATAGCTCAACTCGGCCAATACTAGCCATTCAGCCTCGGGGATATAGCCACGCAACATCACCGGCATTATCCGCTCAAGCCATATGTGCCAATCATGACTCTTGAGCCCAAAAAATTTAATTTTTTCAATGCTCGCTCCCCTCGCTAGATTCGCAGCATACCCATCGGGGAACAACAACTTTTTTTGCACCCACAAGAGGATTTCCCTTATTGCTCCCTTCTCAAGATTGTACCAGGCAGGTGGTTTGGACCAATTTTTTCTTCCTTTTGGTTCTCGCATGTTTAGTGATGGCCTATCACACAGAGTCTCCTGGTCAACTCTAGCCTTTGTATTATCTTTGCCCTTATCAGTGCCGAAAAATGTGCCAAGAAGGGCCTCGGCGATATTCTTTTCAGTGTGCATCATGTCAATGTTGTGTGGAAGTAAGAGGTCTTCGAAGTAGGGGAGATCCCAGATGCATGGCTTGTGGGTCCAGGCATGTTCCTCATTATAACCCAAGAAATACCCTGGACGGTTTGGATCAGGCTCCATAGATTTTAACTGTTCATTAATTTGTGCCCCCGTCAACGCAGGTGGTGCTGAGTGTTTGACAACTTTACCTTTCATGAAATTCTTCTTGTCATTTCTGAATGGATGGTCCATAGGCAAGAATTGTCTATGCAAGTCAAAGCAGGAATACTTCCCACCCGCCGGCAACCAATGAAACTTAAGAGCTGCCTTGCATTGTGGGCATGGGAACCTTCCATGCACACACCAAGCAACGAAAAGCGCAAATGCTGTCAGATCATGCAACGAGTATTGGTACCAAACATATATTTGAAACTTCTCTTTCTTAGCTGCGTCATCACTGAGTATTGTTAAAAGTCATCCATCAGCGGTTGCATGTACACACTCATATTCTTCCCCGGGTATTTTGGCCCTGGAACTATCAACGTCAGAAATATGTGCTTTCTTTGCATAATGGATGATGGTGGAAGATTGAGGGGAATGACAAATACAAGCCAACAACTATATTGGGTAGCCGTCATACCAAAAGGATTGAACCCATCGAGGCTGATGGAGATTCAACAATTCCTTGGTTCTTTAGCTTTTTCCTTATGTATACTATCGAATGCCTTCCATGAGTCACCATCTGAAGGGTGTACCAACATGGGAACTCTGTGTTCATCTAATTCTTTCCTAATTCCATGTTTGTGCCATGTCATCTGTTTTACTGTTTCTTCGAGCAAGTAAAGTCGTTGAAGTCTTGGTAGGATCGGCAGATACCGTAGGACACTCACGGGGATTTTGCTCTGCTTCTTCTCACCTTCACCGTTTTCTACCTCAACATATCTGGAGGACTTGCAAAATGGACAATATGTTTCGTCCGCATACTCTTTCCTAAATAAGGCACATCCCTTCTCACAAGCATGTATCTGCTCATACGGCATCTTGAGTGCACTAAGGATTTTGTCTGACTCATACAGATTTGAAGGCATAATATGACCTTCTGGTAGAAAGCGCCCAAATAGGGTCATCACTGAGTCAAATAGGTCTCTTCCAATGTTGAACTAGGCTTTCAGAGCCATTACTTGTGTGATGGCATCTAGCTGAGAAATCTTAGTGTGCTCGCGAAGAGGACGTTTTGAAGACTCCAACATGGCATAGAAGGCTTTCGCGGATTCCTCCATCTCTTCGTCCTTGTTCCGAGCATCATCAAAGTCATTCACCATGTTCAATCCCTGTACCATAATCATCGGTGCACCGACGCAACACCTCGTCTCTGTTACGTTGGTCCGACTCACCATGAAATTTCCACAAGGTATAGCCGGGAGTAAAACCACGCATCTGCAGGTGTTTACCCATTACATCCTTTGTCTGTCGCGAATAATTCTTGCACTTAGTGCAGGGGCACCATGTTTTTGGTTGGCCTTTAGAAAACGTCGTTTCCACGAATTCATAGGTTTTGCTCAACCATTCATCGGTCATATCTCTCTGACTATGGTGACCGGTGTACATCCATTCACGATCAGTCATTCTGGCAAGCTAGCTACATAGTATCCACATATAAAACAATATAAATTATCAATTCATCAAGTATGTTAAATTAATTATGGCCATTTTTTAATCATGGTTATTACATTGGGATGCACGGCATGCACACCTACCAGCTACTAGGTAAAGATGGGTCCTAATCCCACCCGAGTATGTGTAGATTGGGTCATTTCCCCATGCTCTGCTCCCGACCCAATGCAAAATTTCGGCAGCACCTCCCCGCTGTTCTCCTGATACACGTCTCGACAACTAACCAAGAGGATGTGTACCCGGAGAACAACAAGGAGGAGCTGTCGAAACTCTACATGGGATCCGGAGCAAAGCGTGGGAAACCACCCAATCTACACATACCCGGGCAGTCCATGGATAACGTTGGACAATTCGAAAGAATCACCGTCATAAATATGCAAATGCATGCATATTTATGACACGAACCCTTTCGAACGGGAGACGCATATTGGTTACGCAACACCTTTGCATTTTAATACTAAAAATACCTAGCTAGATAGTGTCATCAGCACGAAGGCCGGAACAGAGCAAAAAAAGGGGGTGGAGGAGTTAACAAATGTGCTCACTTTCGAATGCAGGGGAGGTCGTCGAAAACCAATCCCTCGCGGAGAAGCTACTGCACATTTAAATGCACTCAATCAACACAAATACGCACTCGCGGTAATTAAGCTAACTAATACTAACATCTATTATTAATAATTTATTATTCAAGTTTTGTTACTCTTCTCTTCTTCTATTTCTTTTCTTCTTATTATTATTTTCTATTGCTAACAGCTAGCTAACTAATACTAACAGCTAGCTGACTAATACTAACAGCTAGCTAACTAATACTTACATGTACTAACATCTATTGCTAACTAAATCTAACTAAAAATCTACCACTAAGTAATTGCTAACTAAATTTAACTAAAATCCACTACTAACAGATCTAACTAAGGCCTCCTTTGATTTGAAGGATTTTTCATAGGAAAAACGCAGGTATGCAAATTCCATAGGATCTAACTAAGGCCTCCATTTCAAACGTTTCATTTGTTTCATATTCATGTACTTTTCCTCTGTTTTTCAATCCTCGGTTTTACACATGCATCTTGTATTCTTAAATAGTTGCAACCCACAAAGTATTTTTCCTAAGCATGCAATGCTTCCACACCAACAAAACATGTATTTTCCTAAGCATGCAACGACTGCCAAATCACTAGTTCCGATAGTGTTCCTACATTTTTCCTATTCCCATGTTTTTGCGATCCTGTAAATCTAAGAGGCCCTAACATAGAAAAAATAAACTAAAAAAAAGGGGGAGGAGGAGCTCACCGGCGAGTCGGGGCGGGGCTGGCGCGGGGCGGCAGCGGGGCGGGGCTCGCGCGGGGCAGAGGCGAGTAGGGGCGGCGTGGGGCAGAGGCGGGTAGGGGCGGGCCCGGGGGCAGAGGCCAGTAGGGGCGGCGCCGACGAGTAGGGGCGGCGCGGGGCGGCGCAGGGCGGGGCGGCCACGGGGCGGCGCACGGCGGGGCGAGCGCGGGGCGGCGCGGGGCGACGCAGGGCGGGGCGGCGCAGGGCGAGTAGGGTCGACGACGGTGGCGGGTCAGGAGAGCAGGGTGGGAGAGGCACGTGAGAGAGAAGAGGGGTTAGGTCGTGGCACAGGGGGGATAAGGCACGTGGCTTTGCCCTCAGCTGGCTGTCGGCAAAGATGGCCCCCATTAAGCACTGGTCAAACGTGCGACCGGGTTAACCCCCTATGCCGTCAGCCTCCCTATGCCGACAGTCATTTTGTCCTTTGCCGTCAGCTGGCTAACGGCTTAGATAAAGCGGACGGCAAAGATTTTCTATGCCGCCAGCCTCTCCCATGCCGTCAGCATTTATTTTGGCTGAGGGCAAAGTCTCTTTGCCGTCAGCCCCGTGAAATTGCTGACGGCAAAGCTGAAAGCTGTCGGCAAATTATGTTTTTCCAGTAGTGATATGAGCATTGACGGTATGGAGAAAAGGTCTACCAAATATGATGGGACAGAAGCTATCTTGTGCGATAGCAAGAACGAGGAAATCAGCACGATACTTCGTTTTACCACACAAGACTTCAACATCCCTAACAATTCCCACATGGCAGATAGTATCTCTATTGGCAAGCTGAATAGTGACATCAATAGGCTCTATCTCAACAGGTGCAATCTCATCTTTGATTTCATCGTATAAGGATTGAGGTATTGCACTAACACTAGCACCCACATCACATAAACCATAATAACAATGATCTCCTATCTTAACAGAAACCACATGCATGCCAACAACAGGCCTATGTTTGCCTCTAACGCGAGGTTTAGCAATTCTAGCAGCATCTTCACAGAAGTGAATATTATGCCCCTCAACATCGTCGGACAGAAGATCTTTGATGATAGCAATGCTAGGTTCAACTCTAATTTGCTCAGGGGCTGTAGGTGTTCTAATGTAGCCTCTAGTATCACAGTTGAAGCTTTCGAATGATCCTTTATCCTAACAGGGAAAGGTGGTTTCTCAATGTAAGTACTCGGAACCACATGATCATTATAGGCAATGAATTTCTCTTCAACTGGAGTGGGTTTAACTACATTGACTTCTAAAGGAGGATGATATTTAAACCACTTCTCTTTGGGGAGATCAATATGAGCAGCAAAGGATTCACACAATGAAGCTACTATCTCAGAGTCAAGTCCATACTTAGCGCTAAAGTCACAAAAAGTATTTGTCTCAACAAAGGATTTAACGCAATCAAACGTGAAATTCATACCTGACTCGTTACCTTCTTCAAGCTCCCAATCTTCAGAGTTGCATTTAATTCTCTCCATTAAATTCCATTTGAAGTCAATATCTCTCTTCATAAAAGAACCGGTACAAGAAGTGTCAAGCATGGTGCGATCATCATGAGAAAGCCGAGAATAGAAGTTCTGAATGATAATTTCTCTCGAGAGCTCATGATTGGGGCATGAATATAGCATTGATTTAAGCCTGCCCCAAGCTTGAGCGATGCTTTCTCTGTCACGAGGCCAAAAATGATAAATATAATTCCGATCACGATGTACTAAATACATAGGATAAAACTTTTGATGCAATTCCAATTTCAACCGATTGTAGTCCCATGATCTAGTATCATCACATAGCCTATACCATGTAAACGCCTTATCGTTCAAAGATAAAGGAAAGACCTTCTTCTTGACCTCATCCTTGGGCAAACCTGCAAGCTTAAACAAACCACAAACTTCATCTACATAGATTAGATGCAAGTATGGATGTGATGTTCCATCTCCTGTAAAAGGATTAGCCAGTAGTTTCTCAAGCATACCCGAAGGAAATTCAAAGCAAATTTTTCAGTAGGTGCAGTAGGTTGAGGAGCAACTCTTTGTGCTTCCGTTTGAGGTGAAGATACCCCGAACAAGCCCCTGAAAGGATTAGTATCCATAGTGACAAGTGACAATAAATTTCAGCACACTATATGAATGTTTCCTTACCAAGTTCCACTTACCAAAGGCGCTTCCCTCCCCGGCAACGGCGCCAGAAAAGAGTCTTGATGACCCTCAAGTATAGGGGATCAATCGTAGTCCTTTCGATAAGTAAGAGTGTCGAACCCAACGAGGAGCAGAAGGATCTGACAAGTGGTTTTCAGCAAGGTAAAATCTGCAGGCACTGAAATTATCGGTAACAAGTGATTGTGTGGTGAGATGATTCGTAGCAAGCAACAAGTAACAAAAGTAGCAACGGTGCAGCAAGGTGGCCCAATCCCTTGTGTAGCAAGGTACAAGCCTGGACAAAGTCTTATAGGAGGAAAAACGCTCCCGAGGACACACGGGAATTTCTGTCATGCTAGTTTTCATCATGTTCATATGATTCGCGTTCGTTAGTTTGATAGTTTGATATGTGGGTGGACCAGCGGTTGGTTACTGCCCTTACTTGGACAAGCATCCCACTTATGATTAACCCCTCTCACAGGCATCCGCAACTACGAAAGAAGAATTAATACAAAGTCTAACCATAGCATTAAACTCGTGGATCCAAATAATCCCCTTACGAAGCAACACATAAACTAGGGTTTAAGC
>NC_058524.1:347344822-347364822 GCF_904849725.1 Hordeum vulgare subsp. vulgare | reverse complement strand
TCCCCGCGGAGGAGGAACCTCACCGCCGCCGACCGACGCCCCACCGCCCGGAGCTACTCCCTCCTTTTTCGCCGGTCATCTCCTTTCTTGCCGGTGCAAGCTACAGCCAGCAGGTAGCTATCTATCCCTCTCTCTCTATTTGCATGCACTCAATCTCGGCCCTTAGATCCCATGCAACACCATGCAATGGCTAGGATTAGATCACCTATACCCCTTCGGTTTAGTCCAGAAAACCAACGGTTCTTTTGGTCACTTAAGTTTTAGCCAGTGGTTTTGCAAGCCATGGGACGTTTGCTCCAAACCAAGAAAACACACAGCCACTACAGCCAATAGAACTTGCCACGTGTGCCTCTCTTTAGCACTAGCAGTTTTGTAATTTTCTGTCCAGATTTCGAAAACAGAAACTTTCAATCTTGTTTTGATCACAACTTTTTATCCCTACATCCAATGACATTGATTCTTTTTCCAGTAGCTCACAAATTTCCTGTAGTTTTTAAAAATATATAATTGTTCTGTGTTGGGAATTTTCAAATATAAGTTAGAGCAGATTTAGTTTAAACACCGTTTTGCCTATTCCAGGAGTTTGAAAAATGATATTGAGTTGATTCTTTTTGCTGCAGTTTTCTAGTGATAAAACCTTACTGTAGTAGAATTTTCAGAATTTTCCAAGTATTTTTACTAGTGTTTTCAACAGAAACAAGTTTCTGTCCTACCGACGTGCGATAAAATTCTTTTGCGTAGTCGTTTGCCAATCTTTGCATGTGATGTTATTTATTTTTTCTCGTGGAATGATTGAATTGCTTATGGTGTGCTTTGTGTTTGTATCGGTAGATCATCCGGAGTGCGAAGCGTGTTACTTAGAGACGCTCGAGCAGGACAACTATCATCAAGGCAAGTCATCTTTGATCATGTTATTTTACCTATGTTTTCAATGCATAGTAGATCACCTTCTTTGCCCTATTTGCATGCTGCCTAGGTACTTGGAAACTTTAGTCATAGGTGTAGTATCATGTGGTAGGAACACCAACACCCCGATACTTGGCCCCGGGACGACAATGTTATATATGCTATGCTCTAGTAGACGGGTTATCGGTTGAGTGTATTCCACGAGTGATGCGAGGTTGATATAATAATCAAGACCGGACTAAGACAAGATTTTCAAGACCTCGGACGCAATGCAACACTGGGTGAAGGACGGTTGATCGGCTCCCTGAAAAACCCAGTGGATGCCCGGGATGCTGGAGAGGCCATGTCATCCTGCGGAAAGCTTCACCCAGGCTCAAAGGGACGGACGGAGACTTCAAGACTCAAGGCTTACCTGCACAGCCACAAGTAATTATGGGCTCTGGCTTGGTTGGACAACGCAGCGACTCTGGACAGGCGGTGCTAGCAGATGTAGACGAACGGTAGGAATGGATGGGCACCGACAGGGATTCAGAGGGACCCGTTGAAAGACCATGTTTTGATCATCCGGTCTTCAAACACCCTGAAGTGTGAGGACAAACCCGGAGGCGATCAAATCTTGTGGGGAACGTGTGCAAAACTCTGCAGAGTACTCAACCTAATCGATTAGCCGTGTCCACGGTCATGGACAACTTGAGCCGAAGGCATTGAATTTCCCCTGAACTCTCGACACAACTTAATAATGATGTGGGTGTTAACAACTATTCGGGTACGAGAATTGGTTGGCGGAACCATCTCGTTAACAACAAACTATGTAGTAATATTTTGCTTTCAAACCCTTTTGTTGTAGGATAAAACGGGCTTTATGCAAAAAACTTAGCTCCACCGGCCAAATATGCATGTAGAGATAGTGATTATTTTACTCCCTCTCTTGATGATTTGCCAGCATATTCAATATGCTGACCTACACGGCTGCAACGTATCATGTTGCAGAGTACTTTTTCGACCAGGAGTGAGGCTACCGTTCTACGCTCAGCGACATGCCCTTGGAGTCGGATGGACTCGTCTACCTGATGCTTCCGCTTAGTCTTCGTTAGATAATCTCATGAGTTGGCCTTCAGCCACTTTATGGTACTCCTTTATTGTAATAAAGTACTCTTTATGAGATTTCGATTAATAAAGCTGTGTGATTGCACTCTTGAATATATACATTATGTACTGTGTGTGTACCAGCATGATCTTGGGATGGTATAGAAACACCAGAGGCTTGACTCGTTGAGTCGGGTCGCTACAGAAATGGTATTCAGAGCACACGCTGACCTTAGGACGTAACCTCTAGGATTGGAAAAGCCTTAGGAAGAAAACTATTTTCTCTTATATCTTCTATTTCCTCTTCTGATCATTTCTGACTTCTCTCCGATTTTCCAATGTTTAGATGGCCACCTTCGTCCGTGTTAAGTTCACGGAGTTTTGCCAGCCCGACACCACTATGCCGTTCGAAAAAGAGCTGGTGCAGATCACCAAGGATTTGAGGATTGCTCTGCCGACTATCACAGGGAAGCCAACTTCGTCGTACCCGGAGGATTCACGCTACAGGATCGAGGTGCATATTCCCGGAAGGACATTCCAGCCGCGCACTGAGCCGATGGATTTCAAGTTCATCGCACCCAGCTGGATTCTCGGAAGGGACATGGCGATCCATTGTGCACTCGGACGTATCAAGGATAAATACAAAGGCTGCCCTATTTCTCCAGACCTATTCGTTGTATCCTGGAGAAATGAAGACGGAGACATCATCTCAAGCAAGACCAACGACGCTCTCTTATCTTATGCCCAGACCTTGGAGAAGCACAGCGTAACTCTAGAGTATCACGCGATCAAGGACGCCAAGAAGATCAAGCAACTGTCACTCCGCGAGCTTGAGCTTGAAGATGCAGCCCAGGAAGCCCACTATGAGCATGAGCTGGAAGTGAAGGACTTTCTGGAGCGGATCGAGAAGCTGAAGACTCGAGTTGCATACCTGGAGGAGGAACTGGACATGGGCGAGAACCTTCATCCCGAAGGAGACGTAGCCCCCGTGATCAGCAACGACGAGGACTATGAAGAAAGCTCCACCGAAGGACCCGACACTATGCTATTTTGAGGAGGACACTTAGACTAGACCACCAATTTTTACTTTATCGTTTTACGTTTTAGGCTGATGTTTAGGATTATCGATTTTGTATCCTCGTGTGAACCTTTGTGATGTTTGAATAAAATGTGTGGTGTGATATTTGTGTGTTGCATTCATATGGGTAGTGTAATTCCTCTAGACCATTGTTCTATGCTAATCTCACCCCTCTACAAACATCAGATGCCTCCAAGACGCGCCCCTACCTCCAACTTTCCGCCGGAACTCACTCAGTTGATCCAGCAACAAAACACCCTGATGCAGCTGATCATCCAGAACCAGAACAACAACAACCGTCCCCCACCCCAGGCTGACAATCTCACCCGTTTTCTGAGGTTGAACCCTCCAACTTTCTCCAGCAGCATTGAGCCCATTGTGGCAGATGATTGGCTTCGCAAGATGGAGCGTGAACTTATCACTGCTGGTTGTTCTGAAGCTGAGAAGGTGCGTTTTGCCGCGCATCAACTTGAAGGCCCTGCAGCTGCTTGGTGGGAGAACTACACCACCACTTATCCCATTGCTGGAGTCACTTGGGAACAATTCAAGCAAGCTTTCCGCACCGCGCATGTCTCAGCTGGTGCAATAAGTCTGAAGAAGCGTGAGTTTCGCAACTTACGCCAGGGGAATCGCACTGTGGCCCAGTACGTTGATGATTTCAGCATGCTTGCCCGTTATGCACCTGGAGATGTGGCTGATGATGCGGCCAAGCAGGAGAAGTTCTTGGAAGGACTGAATGATGAGCTGAGCATTCAGTTGACGGTAGCCACCTTCAACAACTACCAGGAGCTGGTTGATAAGGCCCTCATCTTGGAGGGGAAACATCAGCAGATGGAGAACCGCAAGCGAAAGTATGGGGTTGGAAAGTTCAACTCCGGCACTCAGCAGAAGCCTCGCTACACCCCCTATTCAGGGAATACCGGGACTGGATCCGGTAAGTTTGGTGGACATGTTCAGCATAACCACCCTGTGCACAACCATGGAGGCCACAACCATGGAGGAAATGGGAATCACCGCAACAACAACAACTTCAAGAATGGCGGTACTGGCACTCAGCAGAATTCAACTCCAGCTCAGAAGGATCTGACTCACATCACTTGCTTCAAGTGTCAGAAGAAGGGACACTATGCCACTGATTGTCCCCAGAACAAGCAGGGAAATGGAAACGGCAACGGCAACGGCAACGGCAACTCTGCAGCAAAGAAGCCCAATCCTTTTCCTCGAGCTCAGGTGAACCACATTGATGTGGAAGAGGTCTATGATCACCCCGATACTGTGGTTGGTAAGTTTTTGCTAAATTCACATCCAGTATTGGTCTTTTTGATTCTGGTGCAACGCATTCATTCATATCAAGGGTAGTTGTGGAAAAGTATAGTTTGCCAACTAGAACCCTCAGCCAACCTATTAAGGTCAGTTCCCCAGGAGGCATGATGACAGCCGGGATAGGATGCCATGCTTTGAGTCTCAACATCGGGAACCATAATTTCCCCACCGACCTCATCGTATTAGAGTCCCAGGGATTGGATGTAATCCTAGGCATGGATTGGATGGCCAAGTATGAAGGTAATATCGATTGTGCCCTTAAGTCTATTTTGCTCACCACCCCCGAGCAGAAGCGGATTAAGTACGTGTCTCAGCGCCCGACCCGGAGTAAGCGAGTAAACTCTCTCACGGGAGTAGTCCAGGAGGAAGTACCGATTGTACAGGAGTACCCAGATGTATTTCCGGAAGAATTGCCGGGCATGCCACCCGATAGAGAGATTGAGTTCTTGATTGAGCTATTACCCGGAACAGCCCCGATATCCAAGAGACCTTATCGGATGCCCGCAAATGACTTGATAGAAATCAAGAAGCAAATTAAGGAGTTGTTGGACAAAGGGTATATTCGCCCAAGTTCTTCACCTTGGGGAGCCCTAGTGCTCTTAGTTGAAAAGAAGGACAAGTCCCTGAGAATGGTTGTCGATTATCGTGCATTGAACGATGTGACCATCAAGAACAAGCACCCCTTGCCGATGATCAATGATCTGTTTGATCAGTTAGTTGGAGCTCGCATATTCTCAAAGATCGATCTTCGATCCGGGTATCATCAGTTGAAGAGGATATACCCAAGACAGCCTTTACCACTCGGTACGGCTTGTATGAGTACACGGTCATGTCATTTGGACTGACTAATGCTCCGGCATATTTTATGAATCTGATGAACAAGGTATTTATGGAGTACTTGGACAAGTTTGTCGTGGTGTTCATCGATGACATACTGATATTCTCCAAGAACGAAGAGGAACACAAGGAACATCTGCGTCTAGTTCTGGAGAAGCTTCGAGAGCATAAGCTATATGCAAAGTTCAGCAAATGTGAGTTTTGGTTGAAGGAAGTCGGATTTCTCGGACACGTCATCTCAGGAGAAGGCATAGCAGTGGACCCTGCCAAGGTCGCAGCAGTCACCGAATGGGTAGCACCCACTTCAGTCAAGGAGATCCGCAGTTTCCTCGGACTTGCCGGATATTACCGGAGGTTCATTGAGAATTTCTCAAAGATTGCCAAGCCCATGACAGAGTTATTGAAGAAGGAATCCAAGTATGTTTGGACTGAGGATTGTGAAACCAGTTTTCAAGAGCTGAAGAAACGTCTTGTGACAGCCCCAGTGCTGATATTGCCGAACATTCAGAAGGATTTCCAGGTTTACTGTGATGCTTCTCGTCAAGGACTTGGAGGAGTGCTCATGCAAGAAGGCAAAGTTGTAGCCTATGCATCCAGACAGCTTAGACCTCATGAGTTGAATTATGCCACACATGACTTGGAACTAGCTGCCGTAGTGCACGCTCTCAAGACCTGGAGACATTTCCTGATCGGAAATAGTTGTGATGTTTACACTGATCACAAGAGCCTGAAATATATCTTCACGCAGAAGGAGTTGAACCTCAGACAGAGGCGATGGCTAGAGTTGATCAAGGACTACGACATGAGATTGCATTATCACCCAGGCAAGGCAAATGTTGTAGCCGATGCGTTGAGCCGCAAGAGTTATGTGAACACGCTCACAGCGGGAGGATTACCCCAGGAGTTAGTCGATGATCTCCGAGATCTCAAATTGGAGATAGTTCCAAGAGGATTTGTTGCCACACTGGAAATTCAGTCTACTTTGACGGAAAAGATCCGTGAAGCACAGAAAGCTGACAAAGAGATAGCTGAGATTAAGCAGAAAATGGAAGACGGGAAAGCTAAAGGTTTTCGTGAGGATGAACACGGAACTTTATGGTTTGAGGATCGCATCTATGTGCCCAATGATCCCAAACTCAGGAAGTTGATACTTCAGGAAGCTCATGATTCCCCGTACTCGATACACCCTGGTAACACCAAGATGTATCTGGATCTGAAAGAAAGTTTCTGGTGGACAGGATTGAAGAAAGACATTGCTGAGTACGTAGCTATATGCGATGTTTGTCAGCGAGTAAAAGCCGAGCATCAGAAGCCAGCAGGTTTGCTCCAACCTCTGCCGATACCCGAATGGAAATGGGAAAAGCTTGGTATGGACTTCATCACAGGATTACCTCGGACCCGTTTTGGCTATGATTCTATTTGGGTTGTGGTCGATCGGTTGACCAAGGTAGCTCACTTCATTCCGGTGAAGACTACCTACACTAGTGCCAAGCTGGCCAAGATTTATATGACGAGGATCGTATGTCTGCACGGAGTACCAAAGAACATTGTGTCTGATAGAGGGACTCAGTTCACATCAAAATTTTGGCACCAACTGCACGAAACCTTGGGAACAAGATTGGAGTTCAGCACAGCATTTCACCCGCAGACAGATGGACAGACCGAGAGAGTTAATCAAATTCTGGAAGACATGTTGAGAGCTTGCGCACTAGACTATGGGTCTAGTTGGGATGACAATTTACCGTATGCCGAGTTCTCATACAACAACAGCTACCAGACCAGTCTGAAGATGGCCCCTTTCGAAGCTCTATACGGAAGGAGGTGCAGAACACCATTGACGTGGGATGGAGTTGGCGACCGACAACTTTTTGGTCCCGACCTCATCCGAGATTCTGAAGAGAAGGTCAAGCTTATTCGTGACCGACTCAAGATAGCTCAGTCCAGGCAGAAGAGTTATGCCGACAGCAAACGCAAGGAAGTAACATACGAAGTGGGAGATCGAGCATATCTTCGGGTGTCTCCACTTCGAGGAATCAAGAGATTCGGTGTGAAAGGAAAACTAGCACCACGTTTCATTGGCCCCTACAAAATTCTTGAACGTAGAGGCGAAGTTGCATACAAACTGGAACTGCCGGAAGGATTGTCCGGAGTTCATGATGTCTTCCATGTTTCCCAGTTGAAGAAATGCCACGCTGAGATGGCCGATGTTCCGTTGAGAGATACAGTGCCCCTAGAGGCCATACAGCTTGACAGTGATCTGACATATGAGGAGAAACCCGTACGGATTCTCGAGACCGCCAACAGAGTTACCCGCAGCAAGATCATCAAGTTCTGCAAGGTGTTGTGGAGCCACCACACCGAGGAAGAAGCCACCTGGGAACGAGAAGAGGACCTTCGTCGAGACCACCAGCACCTATTTTCTAGCCAACCCGAATCTCGAGGGCGAGATTCATCTTAAGGTGGGTAGGTTTGTAACATCCCAATTTTCGTAAATTCGGATGTTAATAGATCATTCAATTGCATTCCATATTTTATGCATCATTGCGTTCTTCTGAAAAAATTTATCGTTATGTGACTGCGGGCAATTTATCGGAGCGGAGATAATATGACTTCTCCCCTGTGAGTTAAAGTCACCATTTTGGTTTTGCAAATTTTCTAAACTCCGAAGTATTTTTTTTTGTTGAGTTTTTCGATCGAGTTGTGTGACCTATTGCATAAAACCTTTTAAAAAAAAATTGCATTAGGTGGAACTAGGGTTCCTATATGTATTATATATATTAGTACTCCTTATAGTATTTGTTAGTGAGGCCACATTTTTTTTATTTTTTTTTACTGCTGTTTGTCTTTTTTTTTTTCAAAAAAAAAAAAATAGAACTGCGAGGCCGAGCCACAAGGGCTGAGCCCAGCCCCCATGCATGCATGCATGCAGCCCCCTCCCCCACGTCCCAACCTCCCTCTCCCTCCCCACGTTTCCCTCTCTTTCCTAAGTTTTCTCTCTCTCTTCTCTTCCCCCACGTGAGTACTCCCTCCCTTTCTTTATTTCTCTCTTTCCTATTTCTACTCCCTCCTTTTCCTTTTGTCTCCACCGTCACCTCTCCCTCTCTTTCCTATTTTCTCTCCCATGATCTCCTTCCCAAAGTTCTCCCTCTCCTTCCTTTTACTCTCCTCCCCTAAGCCTATATAAACCCCCCCCCCATCGTCACCTCTCCCCAACCCTAGCCGCCGTCTCTCCACCGCCGCCTCCACAAGCCGCCGCCGGCGCCTCACCCCACCGCCGCCTTAGCCGCCGCCGCGAGCAGCGGCAGCAGCCCGAAAGCTGCTGCACCTCGGCCTCGCCGCGGAGAAGGAGCTCTCCCCGAACTCTCTCTCCACCGCCGCATCTTCCCCGCGGAGGAGGAACCTCACCGCCGCCGACCGACGCCCCACCGCCCGGAGCTACTCCCTCCTTTTTCGCCGGTCATCTCCTTTCTTGCCGGTGCAAGCTACAGCCAGCAGGTAGCTATCCATCCCTCTCTCTCTATTTGCATGCACTCAATCTCGGCCCTTAGATCCCATGCAACACCATGCAATGGCTAGGATTAGATAACCTATACCCCTTCGGTTTAGTCCAGAAAACCAACGGTTCTTTTGGTCACTTAAGTTTTAGCCAGTGGTTTTGCAAGCCATGGGACGTTTGCTCCAAACCAAGAAAACACACAGCCACTACAGCCAATAGAACTTGCCACGTGTGCCTCTCTTTAGCACTAGCAGTTTTGTAATTTTCTGTCCAGATTTGGAAAACAGAAACTTTCAATCTTGTTTTGATCACAACTTTTTATCCCTACGTCCAATGACATTGAGTCTTTTTCCAGTAGCTCACAAATTTCCTGTAGTTTTTAAAAATATATAATTGTTCTGTGTTGGGAATTTTCAAATATAAGTTAGAGCAGATTTAGTTTAAACACCGTTTTGCCTATTCCAGGAGTTTGAAAAATGATATTGAGTTGATTCTTTTTGCTGCAGTTTTCTAGTGATAAAACCTTACTGTAGTAGAATTTTCAGAATTTTCCAAGTATTTTTACTAGTGTTTTCAACAGAAACAAGTTTCTGTCCTACCGACGTGCGATAAAATTCTTTTGCGTAGTCGTTTGCCAATCTTTGCATGTGATGTTATTTATTTTTTCTCGTGGAATGATTGAATTGCTTATGGTGTGCTTTGTGCTTGTATCGGTAGATCATCCGGAGTGCGAAGCGTGTTACTTAGAGACGCTCGAGCAGGACAACTATCATCAAGGCAAGTCATCTTTGATCATGTTATTTTACCTATGTTTTCAATGCATAGTAGATCACCTTCTTTGCCCTATTTGCATGCTACCTAGGTACTTAGAAACTTTAGTCATAGGTGTAGTATCATGTGGTAGGAACACCAACACCCCGATACTTGGCCCCGGGACGACAATGTTATATATGCTATGCTCTAGTAGACGGGTTATCGGTTGAGTGTATTCCACGAGTGATGCGAGGTTGATATAATAATCAAGACCGGACTAAGACAAGATTTTCAAGACCTCGGACGCAATGCAACACTGGGTGAAGGACGGTTGATCGGCTCCCTGAAAAACCCAGTGGATGCCCGGGATGCTGGAGAGGCCATGTCATCCTGCGGAAAGCTTCACCCAGGCTCAAAGGGACGGACGGAGACTTGAAGACTCAAGGCTTACCTGCACAGCCACAAGTCATTATGGGCTCTGGCTTGGTTGGACAACGCGGCGACTCTGGACAGGCGGTGCTAGCAGATGTAGACGAACGGTAGGAATGGATGGGCACCGACAGGGATTCAGAGGGACCCTTTGAAAGACCATGTTTTGATCATCCGGTCTTCAAACACCTTGAAGTGTGAGGACAAACCCGGAGGCGATCAAATCTTGTGGGGAACGTGTGCAAAACTCTGCAGAGTACTCAACCTAATCGATTAGCCGTGTCCACGGTCATGGACAACTTGAGCCGAAGGCATTGAATTTCCCCTGAACTCTCGACACAACTTAATAATGATGTGGGTGTTAACAACTATTCGGGTACGAGAATTGGTTGGCGGAACCATCTCGTTAACAACAAACTATGTAGTAATATTTTGCTTTCAAACCCTTTTGTTGTAGGATAAAACGGGCTTTATGCAAAAAACTTAGCTCCACCGGCCAAATATGCATGTAGAGATAGTGATTATTTTACTCCCTCTCTTGATGATTTGCCAGCATATTCAATATGCTGACCTACACGGCTGCAACGTATCATGTTGCAGAGTACTTTTTCGACCAGGAGTGAGGCTACCGTTCTACGCTCAGCGACATGCCCTTGGAGTCGGATGGACTCGTCTACCTGATGCTTCCTGTAGCGACCCGACTCAACGAGTCAAGCCTCTGGTGTTTCTGTACCATCCCAAGATCATGCTGGTACACACACAGTACATAATGTATATATTCAAGAGTGCAATCACACAGCTTTATTAATCGAAATCTCATAAAGAGTACTTTATTACAATAAAGGAGTACCATAAAGTGGCTGAAGGCCAACTCATGAGATTATCTAACGAAGACTAAGCGGAAGCATCAGGTAGACGAGTCCATCCGACTCCTAGGGCATGTCGCTGAGCGTAGAACGGTAGCCTCACTCCTGGTCGGAAAAGTACTCTGCAACATGATACGTTGCAGCCGTGTAGGTCAGCATATTGAATATGCTGGCAAATCATCAAGAGAGGGAGTAAAATAATCACTATCTCTACATGCATATTTGGCCGGTGGAGCTAAGTTTTTTTTTTTGCATAAAGCTAGTTTTATCCTACAACAAAAGGGTTTGAAAGAAAAATATTACTACATAGTTTGTTGTTAACGAGATGGTTCCGCCAACCAATTCTCGTACCCGAATAGTTGTTAACACCCACATCATTATTAAGTTGTGTCGAGAGTTCAGGGGAAATTCAATGCCTTCGGCTCAAGTTGTCCATGACCGTGGACACGGCTAATCGATTAGGTTGAGTACTCTGCAGAGTTTTGCACACGTTCCCCACAAGATTTGATCGCCTCCGGGTTTGTCCTCGCACTTCAGGGTGTTTGAAGACCGGATGATCAAAACATGGTCTTTCAACGGGTCCCTCTGAATCCCTGTCGGTGCCCATCCATTCCTACCGTTCGTCTACATCTGCTAGCACCGCCTGTCCAGAGTCGCCGCGTTGTCCAACCAAGCCAGAGCCCATAATGACTTGTGGCTGTGCAGGTAAGCCTTGAGTCTTGAAGTCTCCGTCCGTCCCTTTGAGCCTGGGTGAAGCTTTCCGCAGGATGACATGGCCTCTCCAGCATCCCGGGCATCCACTGGGTTCTCCAGGGAGCCGATCAACCGTCCTTCACCCAGAGTTGCATTGCGTCCAAGGTCTTGAAAATCTTGTCTTAGTCCGGTCTTGATTATTATATCAATCTCGCATCTCTCGTGGCATACACTCAACCGATAACCCGTCTACTTAAGCATATCATATATTGTCGTCCCGGGGCCAAGTATCGGGGTGTTGGTGTTCCTACCACATGATACTACACCTATGACTAAAGTTTCCAAGTACCTAGGCAGCATGCAAATAGGGCAAAGAAGGTGATCTACTATGCATTGAAAACATAGGTAAAATAACATGATCAAAGATGACTTGCCTTGATGATAGTTGTCCTGCTCGAGCGTCTCTAAGTAACACGCTTCGCACTCCGGATGATCTACCGATACAAACACAAATCACACCATAAGCAATTCAATCATGCCACGAGAAAAAAAAATAACATCACATGCAAAGATTGGCAAACGACTACGCAAAAGAATTTTATCGCACGTCGGTAGGACAGAAACTTGTTTCTGTTGGAAACACTAGTAAAAATATTTGGAAAATTCTCAATATTCTACTACAGTAAGGTTTTATCACTAGAAAACAGTAGCAAAAAGAATCAACTCAATATCATTTTTCAAACTCCTGGAATAGGCAAAACAGTGTTTAAACTAAATCTGCTCTAACTTATATTTAAAAATTCCAAACACAGAAAAATTATATATTTTTAAAAACTACAGGAAATTTGTGAGCTACTGGAAAAAGAATCAATGTCATTGGACGTAGGGAGAAAAAGTTGTGATCAAAACAAGATTGAAAGTTTCTGTTTTCGAAATCTGGACAGAAATTACGAAACTGCTAGTGTTAATGAGAGGCACACGTGGCAAGCTTCTAATGGCTGAGATGGGGTGCATGAAATAGAGAGAGAGAGGTTGCTACCTGCTGCTGGAGGTGTTGCACCGGCAAGAAAAGGAGATGGCCGGCGAGGAAGGAGGGAGTAGCTCCGGGCGGTGGGGCGTCGGGCGGCGGCGGTGAGGTTCCTCCTCCGCGGGGAAGAGGCGGCGGTGGAGAGAGAGTTCGGGGAGGGCTCCTCCTCCGCGGCGAGGCCGAGGTGCAGCAGCTTTCGGGCGGCTGCCGCTGCTCGCGGCGGCGGCTAGGGCAGCGGTGGGGTGAGGCGCCGGCGGCGGCTTGTGGAGGCGGCGGTGGAGAGACGGCGGCTAGGGTTGGGGAGAGGTGGAGGTGGGGGGGTTTATATAGGCTTAGGGGAGGAGAGTAGAAAGGAAGGAGAGGGAGAACTTTGGGAAGGAGATCATGGGAGAGAAAAATAGGAAAGAGAGGGAGGAGAAAGAAGGAAGAGAGAAATAAGGAAAAGGGAGAGAAAATAGGAAGGAGGAGACGTGGGGAGGGAGAGAAGAAAAAAGGAAAGAGGGGCTTGGGGCTGCATGCAAGGCTTGCATGCGTGCATGCATGGGGGCTGGCAGTTTTTTTTTTTTTTGAAAAACAAACAAACAGCAGCAACAAAAAGAAAGAAAAAGAAAAAAAACAAAACAGAAAAAAATATTTTCCTAGCTAACAAAAATACTAGAAACAGAGTAGGTACTAATATACGTATATGCGCTAGAATACTTAGGAAAACAAAATACATATACAACTAATATATATATAATACATATAGGAACCCTAGTTCCACCTAATGCAACTAAAAAAAGTTTTATGCACTAGGATCACACAACGCGATCGTAAAAAAGAAAAAAAAAACTCGACTAAAATAATTCGGAGTTTGGAAAAATTTGCAAAAATCAAAAATGATGACTTTAACTCACACGGGAGAAGTCATATTATCTCCGCTCCGATAAATTGCCTGTAGTCACATAACGATAAAATTTTTCAGAGGAACACAATGATGCATAAAATGTGGGATGCAAATGAATGATCTATTAACATCCGAATTTACGAAAATTGGGATGTTACAAACCTACCCACCTTAAGATGAATCTCGCCCTCGAGATTCGGGTTGGCTAGAAAATAGGTGCGGGTGGTCTCGACGAAGGTCCTCTTCTCGTTCCCAGGTGGCTTCTCCCTCGGTGTGGTGGCTCCACAACACCTTGCAGAACTTGATGATCTTGCTGCGGGTAACTCTGTTGGTGGTCTCGAGAATTCGGACGGGTTTCTCCTCATACGTCAGATCGCTGTCAAGCTGTATGGCCTCTAGGGGCACTGTATCTCTCAACGGAACATCGGCCATCTCAGCGTGGCATTTCTTCAACTGGGAAACATGGAAGACATCATGAACTCCAAACAATCCTTCCGGCAGTTCCAGTTTGTATGCAACTTCGCCTCTACGTTCAAGAATTTTGTAGGGGCCAATGAAACGTGGTGCTAGTTTTCCTTTCACACCGAATCTCTTGATTCCTCGAAGTGGAGACACCCGAAGATATGCTCGATCTCCCACTTCGTATGTTACTTCCTTGCGTTTGCTGTCGGCATAACTCTTCTGCCTGGACTGAGCTATCTTGAGTCGGTCACGAATAAGCTTGACCTTCTCTTCAGAATCTCGGATGAGGTCGGGACCAAAAAGTTGTCGGTCACCAACTCCATCCCACGTCAATGGTGTTCTGCACCTCCTTCCGTATAGAGCTTCGAAAGGGGCCATCTTCAGGCTGGTCTAGTAGCTGTTGTTGTATGAGAACTCGGCATACGGTAAATTGTCATCCCAACTAGACCCATAGTCTAGTGCGCAAGCTCTCAACATGTCTTCCAGAATTTGATTAACTCTCTCGGTCTGTCCATCTGTCTGCGGGTGAAATGCTGTGCTGAACTCCAATCTTGTTCCCAAGGTTTCGTGCAGTTGGTGCCAAAATTTTGATGTGAACTGAGTCCCTCTATCAGACACAATGCTCTTTGGTACTCCGTGCAGACATACGATCCTCGTCATATAAATCTTGGCCAGCTTGGCACTAGTGTAGGTAGTCTTCACCGGAATGAAGCGAGCTACCTTGGTCAACCGATCGACCACAACCCAAATAGAATCATAGCCAGAACGGGTCCGAGGTAATCCTGTGATGAAGTCCATACCAAGCTTTTCCCATTTCCATTCGGGTATCGGCAGAGGTTGGAGCAAACCTGCTGGCTTCTGATGCTCGGCTTTTACTCGCTGACAAACATCGCATATAGCTACGTACTCGGCAATGTCTTTCTTCAATCCTGTCCACCAGAAACTTTCTTTCAGATCCAGATACATCTTGGTGTTACCGGGGTGTATCGAGTACGGGGAATCATGAGCTTCCTGAAGTATCAACTTCCTGAGTTCGGGATCATTGGGCACATAGATGCGATCCTCAAACCATAAAGTTCCGTGTTCATCCTCACGAAAAACTTTAGCTTTCCCGTCTTCCATTTTCTGCTTAATCTCAGCTATCTCTTTGTCAGCCTTCTGCGCTTCATGGATCTTTTCCGTCAAAGTAGACTGAATTTCCAGTGTGGCAACAAATCCTCTTGGAACTATCTCCAATTTGAGCTCTCGGAGATCATCGACTAGCTCCTGGGGTAATCCTCCCGCTGTGAGCGTGTTCACATAACTCTTGCGGCTCAACGCATCGGCTACAACATTTGCCTTGCCTGGGTGATAATGCAATCTCATGTCATAGTCCTTGATCAACTCTAGCCATCGCCTTTGTCTGAGGTTCAACTCCTTCTGCGTGAAGATATATTTCAGGCTCTTGTGATCAGTGTAAACATCACAACTATTTCCGATCAGGAAATGTCTCCAGGTCTTGAGAGCGTGCACTACGGCAGCTAGTTCCAAGTCATGTGTGGCATAATTCAACTCATGAGGTCTGAGCTGTCTGGATGCATAGGCTAAAACTTTGCCTTCTTGCATGAGCACTCCTCCAAGTCCTTGACGAGAAGCATCACAGTAAACCTGGAAATCCTTCTGAATGTTCGGCAATATCAGCACTGGGGCTGTCACAAGACGTTTCTTCAGCTCTTGAAAACTGGTTTCACAATCCTCAGTCCAAACATACTTGGATTCCTTCTTCAATAACTCTGTCATGGGCTTGGCAATCTTTGAGAAATTCTCAATGAACCTCCGGTAATATCCGGCAAGTCCGAGGAAACTACGGATCTCCTTGACTGAAGTGGGTGCTACCCATTCGGTGACTGCTGCGACCTTGGCAGGGTCCACTGCTATTCCTTCTCCTGAGATGTCGTGTCCGAGAAATCCGACTTCCTTCAACCAAAACTCACATTTGCTGAACTTTGCATATAGCTTATGCTCTCGAAGCTTCTCCAGAACTAGACGCAGATGTTCCTTGTGTTCCTCTTCGTTCTTGGAGAATATCAGTATGCCATCGATGAACACCACGACAAACTTGTCCAAATACTCCATAAATACCTTGTTCATCAGATTCATAAAATATGCCGGAGCATTAGTCAGTCCAAATGACATGACCGTGTACTCATACAAGCCGTACCGAGTGGTAAAGGCTGTCTTGGGTATATCCTGTTCACGAATCTTCAACTGATGATACCCGGATCGAAGATCGATCTTTGAGAATATGCGAGCTCCAACTAACTGATCAAACAGATCATTGATCATCGGCAAGGGGTACTTGTTCTTGATGGTCACATCGTTCAATGCACGATAATCGACAACCATTCTTAAGGACTTGTCCTTCTTTTCAACTAAGAGCACTGGGGCTCCCCAAGGTGAAGAACTTGGGCGAATATACCCTTTGTCCAACAACTCCTTAATTTGCTTCTTGATTTCTATCAAGTCATTTGCGGGCATCCGATAAGGTCTCTTGGATATCGGTGCTGTTCCGGGTAATAGCTCAATCAAGAACTCAATCTCTCTATCGGGTGGCATGCCCGGCAATTCCTCCGGAAATACATCTGGATACTCCTGTACGATTGGTACCTCCTCCTGGACTACTCCCGTGAGAGAGTTTACTCGCTTACTCCGGGTCGGGCGCTGAGACACGTACTTAATCCGCTTCTGCTCGGGGGTGGTGAGCAAAATAGACTTAAGGGCACAATCGATATTACCTTCATACTTGGCCATCCAATCCATGCCTAGAATTACATCCAATCCTAGGGACTCTAATACGATGAGGTCGGTGGGAAAATTATGGTTCCCGATGTTGAGACTCAAAGCATGGCATCCTATCCCGGCTGTCATCATGCCTCCTGGGGAACTGACCTTAATAGGTTGGCTCAGGGTTCTAGTTGGCAAACTATACTTTTCCACAACTACCCTTGATATGAATGAATGCGTTGCACCGGAATCAAAAAGTACCAATACTGGATGTGAATTTAGCAAAAACTTACCAACCACAGTATCAGGGTGATCATAGACCTCTTCCACATCAATGTGGTTCACCTGAGCTCGAGGAAAAGGATTGGGCTTCTTTGCTGCAGAGTTGCCGTTGCCGTTGCCGTTGCCGTTTCCATTTCCCTGCTTGTTCTGGGGACAATCAGTGGCATAGTGTCCCTTCTTCTGACACTTGAAGCAAGTGATGTGGGTCAGATCCTTCTGAGCTGGAGCTGACTGCTGCTGAGTGCCAGTACCGCCATTCTTGAAGTTGCTGTTGTTGCGGTGATTCCCATTTCCTCCATGGTTGTGGCCTCCATGGTTGTGCACAGGGTGGTTATGCTGAACATGTCCACCAAACTTACCGGATCCAGTCCCGGCATTCCCTGGATAAGGGGTGTAGCGAGGCTTCTGCTGAGTGTCGGAGTTGAACTTTCCAACCCCATACTTTCGCTTGCGGTTCTCCATCTGCTGATGTTTCCCCTCCAAGATGAGGGCATTATCAACCAGCTCCTGGTAGTTGTTGAAGGTGGCTACCATCAACTGAATGCTCAGCTCATCATTCAGTCCTTCCAAGAACTTTTCCTGCTTGGCCGCATCATCGGCCACATCTCCGGGTGCATAACGGGCGAGCATGCTGAAATCATCAACGTACTGGGCCACAGTGCGACTCCCCTGGCGTAAGTTGCGAAACTCACGCTTCTTCAGACTCATTGCACCAGCTGAGACATGCGCGGTGCGGAAGGCTTGCTTGAATTGCTCCCAAGTGACTCCAGCAATGGGATAAGTGGTGGTGTAGTTCTCCCACCAAGCAGCTGCAGGGCCTTCAAGTTGATGCGCGGCAAAACGCACCTTCTCAGCTTCAGAACAACCAGCGGTGACGAGCTCACGCTCCATCTTGCGAAGCCAATCATCTGCCACAATGGGCTCAATGCTGCTGGAGAAAGTTGGAGGGTTCAACCTCAGAAAACGGGTAAGGTTGTCGGCCTGGGGTGGATGATGGTTGTTGTTGTTCTGGTTCTGGATGATCAGTTGCATCAGGGTGTTTTGTTGCTGGATCAACTGGGTGAGTTCCGGCGGAAAGTTAGAGGTAGGGGCGCGTCTTGGAGGCATCTGATGTTTGTAGAGGGGTGAGATTAGCATAGAACAATGGTCTAGAGGAATTACACTACCCATATGAATGGAACACACAAATATCACACCACACATTTTATTCAAACATCACAAAGGTTCACACGAGGATACAAAATCGATAATCCTAAACATCGGCCTAAAACGTAAAACGATAAAGTAAAAATTGGTGGTCTAGTCTAAGTGTCCTCCTCAAAATAGCATAGTGTCGGGTCCTTCGGTGGAGCTTTCTTCATAGTCCTCGTCGTTGCTGATCACGGGGGCTACGTCTCCTTCGGGATGAAGGTTCTCGCCCATGTCCAGTTCCTCCTCCAGGTATGCAACTCGAGTCTTCAGCTTCTCGATCCGCTCCAGAAAGTCCTTCACTTCCAGCTCATGCTCATAGTGGGCTTCCTGGGCTGCATCTTCAAGCTCAAGCTCGCGGAGTGACAGTTGCTTGATCTTCTTGGCGTCCTTGATCGCGTGATACTCTAGAGTTACGCTGTGCTTCTCCAAGGTCTGGGCATAAGATAAGAGAGCGTCGTTGGTCTTGCTTGAGATGATGTCTCCGTCTTCATTTCTCCAGGATACAACGAATAGGTCTGGAGAAATAGGGCAGCCTTTGTATTTATCCTTGATACGTCCGAGTGCACAATGGATCGCCATGTCCCTTCCGAGAATCCAGCTGGGTGCGATGAACTTGAAATCCATCGGCTCAGTGCGCGGCTCGAATGTCCTTCCGGGAATATGCACCTCGATCCTGTAGCGTGAATCCTCCGGGTAAGATGAAGTTGGCTTCCCTGTGATAGTCGGCACAGCAATCCTCAAGTCTTTGGTGATCTGCACCAGCTCTTTTCCGAACGGCATAGTGGTGTCGGGCTGGCAAAACTCCGTGAACATAACAGGGATGAAGGTGGCCATCTAAACATTGAAAAATCGGAGAGAAGTCAGAAATGATCAGAAGAGGAAATAGAAGATTTCAGAGAAAATAGTTTTCTTCCTAAGGCTTTTCCATTCCTAGAGGTTACGTCCTAAGGTCAGCGTGTGCTCTGAATACCATTTCTGTAGCGACCCGACTCAACGAGTCAAGCCTCTGGTGTTTCTGTACCATCCCAAGATCATGCTGGTACACACACAGTACATAATGTATATATTCAAGAGTGCAATCACACAGCTTTATTAATCGAAATCTCATAAAGAGTACTTTATTACAATAAAGGAGTACCATAAAGTGGCTGAAGGCCAACTCATGAGATTATCTAACGAAGACTAAGCGGAAGCATCAGGTAGACGAGTCCATCCGACTCCTAGGGCATGTCGCTGAGCGTAGAACGGTAGCCTCACTCCTGGTCGGAAAACTACTCTGCAACATGATACGTTGCAGCCGTGTAGGTCAGCATATTGAATATGCTGGCAAATCATCAAGAGAGGGAGTAAAATAATCACTATCTCTACATGCATATTTGGCCGGTGGAGCTAAGTTTTTTTTTTTTGCATAAAGCTAGTTTTATCCTACAACAAAAGGGTTTGAAAGAAAAATATTACTACATAGTTTGTTGTTAACGAGATGGTTCCGCCAACCAATTCTCGTACCCGAATAGTTGTTAACACCCACATCATTATTAAGTTGTGTCGAGAGTTCAGGGGAAATTCAATGCCTTCGGCTCAAGTTGTCCATGACCGTGGACACGGCTAATCGATTAGGTTGAGTACTCTGCAGAGTTTTGCACACGTTCCCCACAAGATTTGATCGCCTCCGGGTTTGTCCTCGCACTTCAGGGTGTTTGAAGACCGGATGATCAAAACATGGTCTTTCAACGGGTCCCTCTGAATCCCTGTCGGTGCCCATCCATTCCTACCGTTCGTCTACATCTGCTAGCACCGCCTGTCCAGAGTCGCCGCGTTGTCCAACCAAGCCAGAGCCCATAATGACTTGTGGCTGTGCAGGTAAGCCTTGAGTCTTGAAGTCTCCGTCCGTCCCTTTGAGCCTGGGTGAAGCTTTCCGCAGG
>NC_058524.1:347312322-347334822 GCF_904849725.1 Hordeum vulgare subsp. vulgare | reverse complement strand
CTGCTAGACATGGTGTTGCATGCCAAGGTGCACCATGTGCACTAGTTCACGTCGAGACCATGCAGCCGGCGTGTAACAAACATGTTGTGTGCAATGGAGCCCTTGACTTTGTCGATTCCTGATACGTCTCCACCGTATCTACCTTTCCAAACACTTTTGCCCTTGTTTTGGACTCTAATTTGCATGATTTGAATGGAACTAACCCGGACTAACGATGTTTTCAGCAGAATTGCCATGGTGTTGTTTTTGCGCAGAAATATAAGATCTCGGAATGACCTGGAAATTTACGATGATTTTTTGTGGAATATATACAAAATACTGGTGCAAGAATCAACCGGAGACGTGGAGTGAGGAGCCCACAAGCCCAGGAGGCTCCCCCTGGTCGTGCCTAGCAGGCTTGTGGGGCCCTCGGGGCTCCGCCGCCTACAACTCCAGCTCTATTTAGTCTCTTTTGCCCGGGAAAAAATTAAGGAGAAGAGTTTATCGCGTTTTACGATATGGAGGCGCCACCACCACCTAGTCTTCCTCTTCAGGTTAGATCTGGAGTCTGTTCTGGGCTTCGGAGAGGGGAGATCGTTGCCATCGTCATCACCAACCTTCCTTCATCACCAATTCCATGATGCTCTTCAACGTTCATGAGTAATCTCATCGTAGGCTTGCTGGACGGTGATGGGTTGGATGAGACTATCATGTAATCGAGTTAGTTTTGATGGCGATTGATCCCTAGTATCCACTATGTTCTGAGATTGATGTTGCTACTACTTTGTCATGCTTAATGCTTGTCACTAGGGCCCGAGTGCCATGATTTTAGATTTGAACCTATTATGTTGTTGTCAATATATGTGTGTTCTTGATCCTATCTTGCAAGTTGTAGTCACCTACTATGTGTTATGACCCGGCAACCCCGGAGTGACAATAGCTGGAACCACTCCCGGAGATGACCATAGTATGAGGAGTTCATGTATTCACTCAGTGCTAATGCTTTGTTCCGGTTCTCTATTAAAAGGAGAACCTTAATATCCCGTAGTTTCCATTAGGACCCCGTTGCCAAGGGAGGGATGGACAATAGATGTCATGCAAGTTCTTTTCCCTAAGCACGTATGACTATATACGGAATACATGCCTACATTACATTGACGAACTGGAGCTAGTTACATATCTGCCCATGTTATAACTGTTGCATGATGCATGTCATCCAGCATAATTATCCATCACCGATCCAATGCCTACGAGTCTTTTCCTACTGGTTCTTGCTACGTTACTTTGTTGCTACTGATGTCACTGCTGCTACTATTACCGCTACTGCTGTCACTTCTGCTACTGTTACCATTGCTACTATTGCTATCACACTACTTTGCTACTGAAACTTTGCTATAGATACTAAGTCTTTCACGTGTGGTTGAATTGACAACTCAACTGCTAATACTCGAGAATATTCTTTTGCTTCCTCGTGTATCAAATCAACAAATTTGGGTTGAATACTCTACCCTCGAAAACTGTTGCGATCCCCTATACTTGTGGGTTATCAAGACTATTTTCTGGCGCCGTTGCCGGGGAGGCATAGCTATATTCTCTTAGTTACTTGGATATACATCTGTTGATCACTATGAGTAATCCGAGGGATCCAAAAACTAAAGTCTTGCCCTCCACTACGTGGACAGGTAA
The DNA here is from genome assembly GCF_904849725.1 of Hordeum vulgare subsp. vulgare. Taxonomy (NCBI): domain Eukaryota; kingdom Viridiplantae; phylum Streptophyta; class Magnoliopsida; order Poales; family Poaceae; genus Hordeum; species Hordeum vulgare. The sequence continues at coordinate 347,333,157 of NC_058524.1, read as the reverse complement.
GGAACTACCATCTAGCTCTGCACTTGATTCACCTTCAGTTATGAGTAAGTTTGCGACACCACCTCCTGCTAGAAATTCTGATATGTCGCCTGTGCTTGATGATGCTACTTCTGCTATCCATGATGCTTGTGATGATGCTTTTCTTGATACTGCTTTGCCACTAGGTGCATTCCTTGATGCACAAATTGCTAGAGTTGTTGTTGAATGTGATAATACTTCTGAAACTGCTAAGATTATTGAAGTAGAACCTGCTATTTCACCTATTAGAACTAGCTCTCCTAGATATGAATTGCCTGATATACCTGAAGGTTATGTTATGGAGGGAGAGATAGCTGAGGAATTCTTGCTTTTAAGGATAGCTATGATCTTGAGAACTTATTGCGCAAGTGGAAAGAAAAATCTCTGAACACTAGGATGAAATACGATCCTAAGTTTGCTACTTCACCTATCTTTGTGACCGATAAGGATTATGAATTCGCTATCGACCCTGAGTTAATCACTTTCGTCGAATCTGATCCTTTTCATGATTATGAGTATGAAATGATTGTAGCACATCTTACTAAGCTGCACGATATAGCCACCCTATTCATGATTGAGGAAAAGATCCGCCACTACTATATCCTTAAGTTGTTTTCTTTCTTGCTAAAGGATGATTATAAGACTTGGTTCACTTCTCTTGCTCCTGGTTGTGTGCGTAGCCCCCGGGATATGATCTACTACTTCTTTGAGAAATATTTTCATGCCCATAAGAAACAAGTTGCCTTGCAGGAAATATATAACTTTGTGCAAGTTGAAGAAGAGAGCCACCCACAAGCTTGGGGGAGGCTTGTCCAGCTACTGAATGCTTTACCTGATCACCCTCTTGAGAAGAATGAAATACTTGATATCTTCTATAATGGACTAACCGATGCAGCTAGGGACCACCTAGATAGTTGTGTCGGTTATGTTTTCAGGGAACGAACTGTGGAACAAGCTGAGATTCTATTGAATAATATCTTGTGCAATGAGAATGCTTGGACTATTCCCGAACCACCTCCGAAGCCAACTTCAAAGAAAACAGGTATCCTATTCCTCAGTCCTGAAGATATGCAAGAAGCTAAGAAATCTATGAAAGAGAAGGGCATTAAATCTAAAGATGTCAAGAATCTACCACCTATCGAGGAGATCCATGGTCTTGATAACCCGACACAGGTAGTAGAGGTAAATTCTCTTCGTAGATTCAATGAGAGTGATATTCCTTTTGATAAACCTTCTAGCTTATGCTTAGATGAATTTGATAACTTTGTTGCCAAATAACAAAGTTTCAATGATTATGTTAGCAGACAATTGGAACAGAATGTCTGTATGCTTAGTCATTTAAGTGCTTGTGTGGGTAGAAATGTCAATGACCTTGAGCTTTTGAGTAAACATGCCTCTATGGTCACCACTCAAGTATAACAAGTACTTAAGGCTCAAAATGACTTGCTCAATGAGTTGAATGACAATTCTGTTAGAGTCATCACTAGAGGTGGTAGAATGACCTAGGAACCTTTGTATCCTGAGGGTCATCCTAAGAGAATTGAACAAGATTCTCAAGGAGTTAGCACCGAGGCACCTAGTCATCTTAGGAAGAAGAAGAAACATGATAGCAACTTACATGCTAGCAACCCCGCTGCTGTTACACCCGAGAATCCAAATGATATCTCTGTTTCTGATGCCGAAACACAATCTGGTGATGAATATGAGCCTAATGATGATATCGATAGTGATGTTCATGTTGATGCTCAACCTAGCAATGATAAGGATGTGGAAATTGAACTAGTTCATCTTGATAACCCACAACCTAAGAATAGGAGATACGATAAGAATGCTTTCATTGCTAGGAAGCATGGTAAAGAATGGGAACCATGGGTTCAGACACCCATGCCCTTTCCTCCCAAACCATCCAAGAAAAAGGATGATGAGGATTTTGAGCGATTTGTTGAAATGATTAGACCTGTCCTTCTGCAAATGCGTTTGACAGATATGCTCAAAATGTCTCCTTATGCTAAGTACATGAAGGATATTGTGACTAACAAGTGGAGGATACCTGAGGTTGAGATTTCCACCATGCTTGCTAATTACACCTTCAAGGGTGGAACTCCTAAGAAAGTAGGTGATCCCGGAGTGCCCACTATACCTTGCTCCAGTATAGGAAACTACGTTAGAACTACTTTATGCGACATTGGAGCTGGTGTTAGTGTTATGCCTATCTCTCTTTATCGCAGACTTGAATTGGATAAGTTGACACCCATTGAAATCTCCTTGCAAATGGCCGACAAATCAATTGCTTTGCCTATCGGCATTTGTGAGGATGTGCCTGTTGTGGTTGCTAATGTTACTACTTAAAAGACTTTGTTATTCTGGATATTCCCGAGGATGATGCCATGGCGGTCATCCTTGGAAGACCGTTTTTAAATACTGCATGGGCTGTTATTGATTGCAACAAAGTCAATGTCACTTTCCATGTCAATGGTAATGAGCATACGGTGCACTTTCCGAAGAAACAATATCGAGTACATTGCAACAATGCTATTGAGAAAACTTCATCGATTCTTATTGGGAGCTTTGAATGCCCTATACCTACTGTTAAGATGAAGTATGATTTTCTTGTTGGGGATATGCACATAAATCTGAGAACGGGTTCATAACTAAACCATAACTAAACCATACCCATACACCTATGTATCAAAACCAAACCTGAACCATAACCAATTAATACCATTTTCAGCCCAACCAAAACTAAACCCAATATTTTCCTCACCCAAACCAGTTTGAACCCAATATATAACTATGGGTTTAAACCAAATACAAAACCATATTCAACTTTGGTTTGGCAGTGACATGTCAAACAATATTTTGAACAATAATTTAAAGTGACAATACATGTCAAACAATATTTTGAACAATAATTTAAAGTGACAATAATTTAGCAGTGACACAACTATAGCAGTGACACAACTATGGGTTTAAGGCAGCAATGCGGAAAATATTTCTGTAAATATTTCTGTAGAATAGTAGAGAAGTATCTAAACACTTGACTTAGTAGCTAGTTCACATCAGGTAGCACTTAACGTGAAACAGAACCCCATCGATCAGCAATCAAAAACAGAACCCCATCGATCATCAATGTGGATAAGGTGTGTAGCTCCCCCAACCAAGCCGAGGCACTTCCGCACCACCATGCTAAACCACTGTTGCATCACAGAGAGAGAGAGAGTTCTATCAGATCATAATTATTTTGAGAATAAAGAAGCATAATCAGCAAACAGAAATATTAGATTGTGAAATTAATGACTACAGCAATCACAAGTCTACTATTTCCCCAAGAGATTTATGAGCCGAATCATATGCAACCGAGAAACATGCCAAAAGGAGCCCCCAAAAAAGTCAAACGCAAAGCTGGGAAATAGTATATGAATTCTTTGATACTATAAAATCGTTAAGTATGACAGAAATATTATAAAACAGTTGGTAGACAATTCTGTCATCATATTATATGAGTAGTTCAGTAATTATAAAACAGTTGGTAGACAAACAGTTGCAACAGAAAACAGAGACTGCTACTATATGAATTATGTCATCATATTATATGAGTAGTTCAGTAATTTTCGTGAAATGGAATGAAATATTATAGTTTTTACAAGAGTAATCCGGACACTGGATGTCAGCATAGGTAGAACTCACCTTTCTTTGGTATGAACAACCAATCTTTAGCACAAACAAGCGCTTCTAGCATATGAGGGGTCAAAGAGCTTCTCGAGTCGCCAAGTATCCTTTTACCACAACTAAAGGCTGCTTCAGACGCCACAGTGCTCAGAGGAATTGAAAGAAAGTCACGAGCCATGGTAGCCAATATAGGAAACTTCTCGGCATGCCTCTTCCACCAACCCAAGACATCAAAGTCAGCACCATCCTCCTCGGATGCTTCTTCCAAGTATGCGTCAAGCTCAGATTTAAGTACACGTGTCCTCCGATGAGACTTGTGTTGGGCAAACTCTTCTTCCAACTTTCTTTTCCCTACAATAGGAGATCCAATAGTGGTATTGCCTTGACTAGAAGGTGTCGAGTGTGCAGTGCTTGTCGCTACAAGTAGCTCATATTCTTTGAAATACTTTCTCACCCATTCTAAAGCAACCTCCACTTGGTTTGAAACCTCCTCCTCGTTGGTAGACAATTTGCAATAGAAGAAATCCAAGTAATCTTCTTTCCTCCTTGGATCTAGGAATGTAGCAATGACAAGTGCGTGGTTGAAGGCAATGTCCTTGCTTTTTCTACGACGGTTAGGGTCTGCATTCTCCTTCTCCTCGGGATCCCAATATTTATCCAGCTTTGTTTGCATCGCTGCCGCCAATTCCTTCAGCACATCAGAGGTCTGCCAACCCGGATCTTTCAATGCATGGCGAATACAAAGCACAACCGGCAGAAACTTATGTGCAGTTGGCTTCCTATGAGCTGAAACAATTAAGGTAAGCTCTTCAAAAGCTTTTAGAAAGTCACAAATAGCTTCTGCCCTCAACCATTCTTCCTCACTTGGAGATTCTATCATCTTTCTATTGGCGTAACTAGTGAGGACAGATTTGTATCTCAATCCTTGTACAAGCATTTTCCAAGTTGAGTTCCATCTGGTTGGTGTATCAATAGAGATACCTTTCTTTGAAGGCAGGCCCATCCCAATTGCAATTGTATTGAATTCTTGAAGCCTTGAAGAAGAAGAGTCAATATATTTCAGCAGCTCACGTATCTTGTCAATGGCTCCATGGATTATTTTCATTCCATCCTGAACCAAGATATTAAGAATGTGTGCACAACACCTGACATGCAAATGTTGACCTTCAAGGAGCAGCTCATGCTTGTGATATTTTATTAACTCATGACATGCATTAGTGTTATTACTCGCATTATCTAGTGTCAAAGTGAATAGCTTGCCCCTTATGCCCCATTCTGTTAAGCAACCAACGATTTCTTCTTCTATTGCATAGCCTGTGTGGGGATACTTCACGTCTGTGAAACTTATGATCTTCTTCTTGTAGTTGAATTCTGCATCGATATAATGGGCGGTGATGGACATGTAGCCCAAATTCTGTGATGATGTCCACATGTCAGATGTTAAGCAAATGCGGGAGTCCAAATTTTGGAGCTCAACTTCGATATCTTTCTTCATTCCCTTATACATCTTCAGTGCATCATCATGAATCGTGTGACGACCCTTGATTTGAAATGCTGGCTGCAATGAGTCAATCCATGGCTGAAGGTGTGGATCTTCAAACTTAAGAAAGGGGATCTCAGCATGGATGCAAAACTTGACCATTAGTTCACGACTAACTTTTTCATCAAACACGAACAGGCCTTCGGATGGCTTTTTTTCATGGTCAGTAGAAACCTCTTCCTACAAGCATCCTCAATTGATCGGCAAGCCTCTGCAATATGGGTTCTCAAACTGCTAGTTCCAAACTTGGTGTGAAATCGCCCTCGACAGTATTTGCACACGGCCTTGGGGTCTCCTTCTACGACAACCAGTTCTTGTTCATAGTGCTCCCATACTTTGGACCTTCTACCATGTGATACTTGACTCGTATCATCATCCATGGAATCGGCAGTCTCAGAACCCTCTGAGGTAGACATTCCTCAACCTCCTCAGATAGCTGCTCCACTTTCCTGCCAGGATAACATAAAAAAATGTTAAAACTTGGAACACCAACCTACATAACTCGTATTCAGCTCTTTATTTGAAGTCGAAATTCTATATGAAACAGGACAGAACTTTCACAAGCAACATGACAGAACTTTCACAACAGAAAAATGCATACCCTAGAGCAATTCTTGAGAGTTGCTCTAGCAGCCAGTTGGGTATCCTAGAAAAATGCATACTTTTTTAAAACCAATCTCAGATTTAGACGTATCCTAGAAGCAGGTGGACGGACAAAATGTCTTGGACGCATCGATGGGTGCGTAGGTGATAATGTTCTGCCTAATCTAAATCTTACCTGCATGTTACAAGAGGCTTCCGGTTTCAGTACGCCTGCACTGCTGCACACACGGTCGCAATCGACCAATTTTGTACTGCTAACTCAGAAATTCTCTCTTGTCCGCTAATTAACTCAGAAATTCGTCCGCGACGGCCTTGCAGTTGCAGAGTTCAGAGTTCAGGGGAGATCAGGGGAGGAGCTCACCGCGACGGCCTTGCAGAGTTGCAGGCGGTGCACTTGTCGCTGATGGCGGAGGCGGAGGCGACGGCGGCCGCTGCGAGTATGGCGGCGAGGAGGAGCAGGACGGTGCCGGATCTGCGGCGGCCGGCGGGGAGGAGGCCTGCGTGCGGCGCCGGTGGCCGGCGGGGAGGAGCGTGGTGCGTCCAGTAGCCGGCAGCAGAGTCGGGGAGGAGAAGGTGGTGCACTGGTGCGGCCGTGCGGGCTTGCTCGCAGTTGAGGCCAAACCAATACAATAACCGGATTCTACCCACAGTTTCAAGCCCAAAATATATAAAACGGTTTAGGCCCATAACCAGTCATATCCAAATTGCTTCCTGTGTAAACCAAAACCAAACCAAACTTAAAAATCCTCAACCTAATTAAACCTAAACCAGTCAAGGCCCAGTGTAAAAACCAAACCATTTTAACCAGTTTTTTTAAAACCAATCTCAGATTTATATGCACATCCCCATTGAGGTAACCTAGTGACTATTCGAAAATTCTCCATTTTATGCGATTGAAAAAAATACTTGTCAAGGAGACCTGATCAACCTCATTGACGGATTTTTGTTGATGACCATGAGACGGATGAATTTAAGAGTCAGAACCTTCTGCCCCAAGTTTTACTTTCGGTTGTTTAGAAGGAAAATGATAAATTTAGCTTTAGTTTTTCCTGTTTTCTGCTTCTTGCGTCCTGTAGAAAAGTGTCCCGAAAATAAAAGTTCTCCGAATACCTTGAAAATCAAGTATGATTTTTTCTGTAATTTTTGAAAAATTATGAGACGGAGAGCTAGTCAGGGGGATGCACCAGTAGGCCACAAACCCAGGAGGTGCGGGCACTGCCCCTGGCCGCGCCTACCAGGCTTGTGGGGCCCACGTGTCCCCCTCCACTTATTCCATCTCCCATCTCCTACTCCTACCTCCAGAAACATTCATTCCGCAGCTCAAACCTGTGTTCTTGCTCTTCTTGCTGCGATTCTCGTTCTCCTTGTGCAAAGCCCCATTCACCAAACTATTTTGGGGAAATTGTTCCTTGGTATGTGATTCCTCAAGTGGTCCAATTAGTTTTTGCTCTAGTGCTTTATTCCTTGCGTATTATTGCTGCCTTGGTGACCCTGTTCTTGAGCTTTGGATGTTAATTTTAGTTGGTCCCAAGTAGTTTTGATGCATGATATGGCCTCTAGGCACTTGTAGGAGTAGTTGCTTTGAGATTCGTTGAGCCTTGTTCACTTCTCCTTTGAGTCATTAAAAATTCCAGAAATTTTTAGAGAAAGAAAAAGGAAAAGATGAGGAGGTTCCTAAAAGGCTCTTGAAGCCGTGACCCCAAGGATGATGAAAATGAGAAGAAGAAAGCCATGTATCCGGTCCCCCTAGTTGCAGAAGTTCGAGCGTGCGATTGGCCAAGCGATATGTTCTTACGTGCCGCCGGTCTTTATGAGGATTTTTATTACTTTGTGGAGAACGCAGGCCTTACCGCATTGAAGATAAGTGCCCACAATACCTCCTCCTCACTAATATTTTCGTGCAAAGCTTTAACTTCTATCCAAGGAAGAATCCTCCTATGGTTGAGTTCAAGTTATATGATATCCCCTAGCGCATGTCACTTCAGGATTTTTGCAATGTCTGCAAATTACCTTATGTTGGGGATATTCATGAACCTCGTCCACGAGACTTGGAGGATTTCATTGATACTATTGTTGTAGGAGAGGAGAGAGGAGTATCTTGCGCTAGAGTTGCTAGCATACATTTTCCCGTGCTTCGGTACTTCTCATTATTCGTGGGAAAATGTTTGATTGGCCGTGGGAAAGCTGGAGCCCTTAGCTCCCCAGATCTTGCGGTCTTGCACGAAGCTCTTTTAATGAGAAAACTTATAGCTTGAACGCTATAGTGTCTCAACGATTGAACACGAACCGTACTAAAGGCGCTATTTATGGAGGTATCTATGCTACCCGTCTTGCTAGACATTTTTTGATACCTATTAGACTGCACGAGGAAGAAGAGATTCTTCTTCCTGAGAGATATCTAGATTATGATAGCATGGTTCGCCATGACTTTCTTGATAAAGATATAGATAAGAGGACTATTACTTTGCCTGTTCCTTCTTTGTTCAATCTTCATCTAGGCAGGTACATTATTATGCCCTTGGACATCTACGGATATTGGGGCATAGCGCCACCACAAGCGCCCGTGCCCGAGCTACCAGTCAAGTACTAGCCGCCTATTTATTAGTGGGAGCCACAGGAGCTCACCCAGAAGTGGCACCCTCAGTACATTCTGGAGCACCACCGGATACGGTTACTTCACACCTTGGGAGTAGACCAACTTAGGACAAAAGCCTAAGCTTGGGGGAGTACATGTTTCTCACCGAGTGTATATTCCTCCTCACGCTTTCACTTTGTTAGTCGGTGTTCACACCTTACCACTGTATCATCCATGCTAGTTTATTTTATTTTTCTCGCTTTCTTCTCATGTGTTTGTCTAGTTTGAGAAAACACAAAAATATTTCTCGTTCTTCTTTTGCTTGTTGGGAGCTTTCCTATGTAAATAGTTTTGTTTTTCTTTGGGTCAAGGTAGAAGACCATGGTTAATATGTTTAGAGGCTCTCACATGCATATCTGTTTATCTGTCAAAGAGCCATATTACTTTGTCTTCTCCTTTGTGTTTGCTTGCAGATTCCAGCTTAGTCCAATGCACGAACACTCTTATTTTTGTTCTCATCATTCGGTCATGCAAGTGAAAGGCAATAATGACGATATATGATGAAGTGACTGAGCCTGGAAAAGCTAGTATGAACTCGATCTATTTTGTTTTTGTAAATGTGACTAGCTCATACTTCTTAATTCAGCTTTATTGTGAGAGAAACGTGTTTGCAATGACAACTTAGAGATCATACTTTCTGATGTCATGCTTAATTAGTATGGAGCTTATAATGGTTTGTCTTGGATGCCAACACGAATCTCAAGATGATTATGATGTAGTATGATAGGATGGTATCCTCCTTTGAATGATTCAAGTGTCTTGACTTGGCGCATATTTACGCATGTAGTTGAAACAAAATCAACATAGCCTCTATGATATTCATGTCTATGGTGATTTATGTCCTACTCATGCTTGCACTCAATGTTGGTTAATCTCCATGCATTTTGATGACTGTTGTCGCTCTCTAGTTGGTCGCTTCCTAGTCTTTTGCTAGCCTTCACTTGTACTAAGCAGGAATACTGCTTGTGCATTCACTTCCATAAACCCAAAGTTGTTCCATATGAGTCCACCATACCTACCTATATGCGGTATCTACCTGCCGTTCCAAGTAAATTTGCATGTGCCACTCTCTAAACCTTCAAGTAATAATCTATTTTGCATGCCCGAATCACTCATGTGGTGACAAGGGGCGGTCAGTATCTTCCATTCTAGGTGTGTTATCCTTGATATGTGTTTATTCACTATCATTCACGAGAAAGGGGCCAGTAATTGGAATGCCGAGTTCCATGCTCAAATCGAAAAGATAATTGCAAACAAAACTCCCCCTGGATTGTTGTTGGTATGGACGGCACCCGAGTATTCGGCTAGTCGTGGAGTGTGATTGATAGGCGGTGGGGGAGTCAAAACTTTACTTTTCTGTTTGGGAACCGCCTATAGCTTGTGTAGCATGGAAGATGGTGAAAACTCTTGGTCATTGCGTTGACAATGAAAGCATGCCACCCAAAATTATTTATCTCTGTCTTCAAAGCTTGAGCTCTAGCACCTCTGCAAATCAATGCTTCCCTCTGCGAAGGGCCTATCTATTTATGTTTCTGTTGAGTCATCATCTTCTTTCAAAAGGCACCAATTAGAGAGCACCTCGGTCATTTTTATGCTTTGTTTTTAATTGTTCTTGAGTGTGACTGTGACTGGATATTCTATGCCATGAATTCCAATGTTCAGTCAGCCCTTGGTCTTTGAAGGTGCTCTGCATTTATGTTTTGCAGTCTCAAAAAGAGCTAGCGAGATACCATCTGTTCATATTGCTTCATGATTGTTTTGATTGAAGTGCTGATGTTTGAAACTTATTACTATTGCCCGCTAGTCGATTATGCCATTGATATGAGTACCCCATGAGACCTAAATGTCATTGCTTATGTGGTTAGCTTGTAATCTTGCTGAAAATCTGAATATGAGTTAGACATAATTACAGCAACAAGATCAAACAGAGTTTGTAAAAGTTTTTCTTTCGTCTCTTTCAGTTTGTCAACGGAATTGCTTGAGGACAAGCAAGGCTTTAAGCTTGGGGGAGTTGATACGTCTCCATTGTATCTACTTTTCCAAACTCTTTTGCCCTTGTTTTGGACTCTAATTTGCATGATTTGAATGGAACTAACCCGGACTAACGTTGTTTTCAACAAAATTGCCATGGTGTTGTTTTTGCGCAGAAATAAAAGTTCTCGGAATGACCTGGAAATTTACGATGATTTTTTGTGGAATATATAAAAAATACTGGCGCAAGAATCAACCTGAGACGTGGAGCAAGGATCCCATAAGCCCAGGAGGCGCGGGCCCTCCTGGCCGCGCCTAGAAGACTTGTGGGGACCTCACGGCTCCGCCGCCTCCAACTCCAGCTTTATTTAGTCCCTTTTGTCCGGAAAAAAATCAAGGAGAAGAGTTCATCGCGTTTTACGATACGGAGGCGCCGCCACCACCTGATCTTCCTCTGGACGGCAGATCTGGAGTCCGTTCTGGGCTCCGGAGAGGGGAGATCGTCGCCATCGTCATCACCAACCTTCCTTCATCGCCAATTCCATGATGCTCTTCACCGTTCGTGAGTAATCTAATTGTAGGCTTGCTGGACGGTGATGGGTTGGATGAGATCTATCATGTAATCGAGTTAGTTTTGATGGGGATTGAACCCTAGTATCCACTATGTTCTGAGATTGATGTTGCTACTACTTTGCCATGCTTAATGCTTGTCACTAGGGCCCGAGTGCCATGATTTCAGATCTGAACCTATTATGTTCTCGTCAATATATGTGTGTTCTTGATCCTATCTTGCAAGTTGTAGTTACCTACTATGTGTTATGACCTGGCAACCCCGGAGTGACAATAGCCGGAACCACTCCCGGAGATGATCATAGTATGAGGAGTTCATGTATTCACTAAGTGTAATGCTTTGTTCCAGTTCTCTATTAAAAGGAGAACCTTAATATCCCGTAGTTTCCATTAGGACCCAGCTGCCACGGGAGGGTTGCACAATAGATGTCATGCAAGTTCTTTTCCCTAAGCATGTATGACTATATACGGAATACATGCCTACATTACATTGACGAACTGGAGCTAGTTACATATCTCCCATGTTATAACTATTGCATGATGAATGTCATCCGACATAATTATCCATAATCGGTCCAATGCCTACGAGTCTTTTCCTACTCGTTCTTGCTATGTTAGTTTGCTGCTACTGTTGTGAATGCTCCTACTCTTACCGCTACTGCTATCACTACTGCTACTGTTATCGTTGCTACTGTTGCTATCGCACTACTTTGCTACTGAAACATTGCTGCAGATACTAAGTCTTTTAGGTCTGGTCGAATTGACAACTCAACTACTCATACTCGAGAATATTCTTTTGATTCCCCTTGTGTCGAATCAACAAATTTGTGTTGAATACTCTACCCTCGAAAACTATTGCGATCCCCCATACTTGTGGGTTATCAATTCCTTGTCTCCCTCGAGCTCTAGTCATGTTCAGCAGCTCCCCCTAGTCGTCCTCTTCTCCCTATAGCCTTTCCCCCTGTCGATTCATCCTCGCCACGCCGCGACAAGCTCCGCCCTGTTCCACCAGTGACCTCCATGTCGTTTTCTTCCCCCGAGCCTTCCTGAGTTCGCCTGAGCCATCTTTTTGCCTCCCGACGCCGCAAGCGACCAGCCACGTCATCCCCGAGCGCAAGGACGGCGATAAGCTCGCCACGATGGTCGTGGTTATCCGCTCGCAAGGACCTCCAACTCCACCCTAGATCTACACCAGTATCTCTTCCTCTCCTCAGGCAGCCTCTAGCCACGAGCTCACCGGAGGTCGAAGCTGTCCTCCGCCGCGGGCGCTGTCGCCTCCGTTCCGAAGCTCCCCGACGTTTGAGACCCTCACCAACCGACGAGGCTCATCCCGCTCATGGTGTTGGTAGGTCTCATGCCACGGGAGACGGCTGGAATCGCCGGCGGTCGCTGTCGGGGCGAGCCCCTGTCTCCGGCCAAGCTCAAGCATGGGAGGAGGAAGAAGAAAGAGGGAAGGAAGAGAGAGAGAGGACCCGACATGTGGCGTCGGGACCCACCTGTCGGCAACTGGAGGCCCAGTCCAGCTGGATAAGTGGAAGCGCCCGATGCTGACATACTTTTCCCCCTCTGGGAAACGTATTCCTTCAAAGGCGCCAATGGCTGCGCTCCGAGGGACCCAATTGTAGATATATTTATTGCAGATTAGTCCTTGGCAGAGAAGCATTCATATCTTTTTATCTATAGCTTTGATTCTGATGATTCCAAAGCCCAAGTCTTCGTATCGTCGAGCCCATAAAGATGGCATCAATTCCACTAGGTGACCACAAAGTGGAAATGACCATGTTGCCCTTGCCGTAAACAACACCTCCTACGAGAGAGAACAGTTTCCGGCGATTCCTTCCGCGAGCTCCTCGCACTTCTTCCCGGTGGATCCCTCATCCCAGGCTAGCCAGAACTCTCATTTGCTTAATCACATTTCAATATCATAGTTTAAATAACTATTTTAATCAAAAGTATATCTTTTTGTAGTCTGGAACCTGAGTATGCACTGACTGAATAGATGACTACCGTGTTGAGTACAAGACTGTTAGTAACCAGTATTTACCCACTAGTTTACACCATACTGTTGAGATTACTGTCTTTGAATACTTTGGGCTTCATCCGACAATTTACGAATATGGATCAGTAGTAGTGGCTTGAGCTTATCGGATTACTATGACATCGGACTGTCAGTTATGACATATATGTTATTCGGGATAAGATAACCTAGTTGCTTGATCAGAGTCACCTCTTCGGGCTTATTAGTGCAACCACATTTGTCGATATGGCCTTGAGTTGGTCTGACTGCGTGCTCTTTCACAGGTACCTCCAAAGAGGGAGGGTTATGCACGCGTGCTACCTTGGCCCGGTAGGCGGCGATAACCCTATGAGCCTAGTTGAGTTGTTTTGGGCCCGTCCCTGTTTGGGACAGTTTTGTTTGGCCACGATGGTGGCACGTGTCATGAGGACACAAGGCGACCCACAGAAGGACTCCGGGGGAGGATGATTGCCGGTTGTACGATGGGAGAGTCACGGGCTAGGCAGGTTTCGTTGGAGCAATGCTGGTCCACCCGAATGGGATCACGAGGTCAGTGCTCCATAGTGTGGGTAAAGTGTGCAACCTCTGCAGAGTCAAACCTATTCGAATAGCCGCGTCCACGGTATTGGACAGCCCGACCAGACCTCAGTAGGTGGTCAACAGTAACTATGATAGTAATGATGGAAGAACTTGTCCGAGTATGGTAACAATTGGGCATCGTGCCTATGATAAGTCTTGATTTCCGTCTTGAGGATACTCGCTAAAGGTTCTTGGTATGGTCACAATAGTTGGTATCACCCGAGTACGGTGAGAGTATCCTGGTATAGTTACTTCTCAACTACTCATTTACTGATAACAAATCTTTACCTAATCTTGATTGCTATGATGTTGTCTTGCCTTAATGCTGATGTTTGTTGTGAGCTTGCGAGTACATTCAAAGTACTCAGCTATCGTGTCATGCCAGTTTGCAGGTCATGCCATGATTGCTTGCTTGTTGAGGATTCCGAGTTGCGAGCTAGGATGTGCGTTCCAGCCAGAGTCCCTGCGGAGTGGAGTTCATCACATCCGTCGTCGTCCCGCTGCTAGTGTAGGATCTACCGTAGGCAGGAGTAGTATCGCCATGGTGATGTAATCTAAGAACCCTTGTAATCTTTTCCATAGTAATAAAGAGTTGATTTGTTCTATGCTAATGGTTCCGTATTCCAGAAGATTTGTCCTTGGGCTGGAATACGGGGCGTTCCGGTTTCCTCTGACCCGGTGTGCCACAAGAGTTGTTATGAGAGCATGTCTGGTTGTAGGACGCCCTAGACCATGCGAGCGTTAGTAATCGGTAGTATAGGATCCAGTTGGTTTGTTGCACTTGTTTGTTGCATTTGATTGTGCATAGCATGCATATAGACTAGATATTTTATCACTAACGATGGATCTGGTGAGTGTAGGTGGCATTAGTTTCGGTTCACCACATGCGCTCTCCATCTTGCCTTCTTGTTCCTTGGTGTGGTATCATCTTCGCCCCACGGAGTGATGGCAAGGTGGTCGATCTTTTGTTGGATTGATGCACCGGTATCACACAAATGCATTCTTTGCAGCCTCCCTATTGTTTCGGTGATAGACCTGCTTCTATCCCGGATCTTGCCCATCCCTCTAGCTTGTTGGCAACCCTTACTGATCTTGCTTATCAGAAAAGGGCAATGCACGCAAGCTCTTATTTTCATAGATATTCTTCTCTGCCATCCGTTCTCTGGACGAGTACGGTTTTCCACTTACACTTGATGATGACGTGGTCGAAACCCGTGTGTTCGGACCAACGATCACCAAGTTCGTCCTTGCCACCATGTCCGTCCAGACGGAACCGGTGTAAGCCCCTGTTTGGTGTAACTTTGTAGACACCAACTCCCTTCCACACATTGATTAACTTTCGTGCACAGCGCCACAGCATGTGCGCCACACCAAGTAGGAATGCATATTATTGTTGTGAATAGGTGTAGAGTGTGTGCCATTGCGTGTGTGTGATCTTGCTGCTTTGTGTGTTTGTCGTTTGCTTGTTTCTTTGGGCCCTTGGTGTTACCTTATTTTCCCCTTATGGAAGTTGCTCACCGACACTGGACTCAAGTAATCAGTGAAGAGACAATTATTTGGAAGCTCAGTCCACCAATATAGAATTTTGGCACACTGCGTTATATCGGGAATATCAGACCTGAGTAAAAATGATATCCTGACTAGATGAGATATCAACAGCAAGCATACACCGGTACCACCTTCACAGCAACAATCATGGAATCAACAAGAAGGAAGAGATGCGTACAGTCCAAGTCAAAGGTATGATTCATATACGTGGTTGAGTCTGTTATGAGCACAATGTGAAACCTGCTATACTACGAAAGAAAGTCAGAATGTGCTTAGTGTTCAGCAAGAAGGATAGCTGAATACCCTGTTGCATACCGCAAGTAACCAACAGCAAGAACGTTAAGGACATATACATACACTTAGCTTGCATATGACAAAAGAACGCTTCAGGTATAAGCAACCCAGTCTTTCCCCGCAAGCTACCTGAAAAGCTTATCGCACAAGATTCAAGTGACTTCCTCAACACGGCACAAGGATCTTTGTTCATAAAAGACACCCCTGCTTCTCCAGTAAGTTATCATAATAAGTTTCCGTGATAATTCACCGAGTCTTACCCAAAAAGTTTTTAAAGGAAGGAAAGAATTTGAGATATGGTACCCAATCTTCTTCCGAAGCTACCCCGGTAGAAGTTTCGAGCATAAGCTACCCGGTCTTCCTTGACATGATACTCTTGATAACTTACAAGACGAGCCAAGTAACCTTTGTTGGGAAGGCATCGCACGTCATTCCACTGACAGTTGGGAGCATATGACCATGCATCCCAAGGATCAAATCCGTAACAATTGGTCAGAAGCCAAAAAGTCAGTCAAGACACAAGCCTGTTTAAGGAATCAAGCACTCCGCCATGTAGACCCAATATATATATGGTGGAGATGCTACCAAGGCCATATGAGTCAATCATACAATGATGCCAGCTCTGTGAGATTCCGACTATTGCATGAGCTATATAAGAAGAAGAACGCGAGTTATACACTTCAGTGAGATGACCAACAACCTATGGATAAGCTGTATGGGACACGGATGAACCCTTGCCCGTCTTTATTTGGTGATGGCAACGCGCCTGTGTTCTGAGCTGTTTTTGGCTTCCGGTGTGGATGCCGACTTTTATTTCTCTTGACAGCAACTGGCCCGTGTTCTGAGCTGCTTTTCGGCCGTCTCGGACAGGTGTTGAATTTCTTTCCGTAGTAGTGACCCTATGCTCTGAGATGTTTCTTGGTCGTCTGAGGGAACTGCTACTTTCTTCTTATCAACACCGTCTCATGCTCTGAGTTGCTTTTCAGCCATCTTGAGTCGGGGTTGAGTTACTCCAGTAATGTCTGAGATCTGAGTTGTAAAGACCGTTCTAGTGGCTACGGGTTTATTTGTCGGTTTTATCCAATGGTTTAGACGGTCGTTACCATACAGCTACAACTTGTTATGTAATATGCCTGCCGAAATATTGAACATGGAAACACCCATGGTCATCCGAAAGATAAAGAACACATCAGGCAATGCTCTTTCAACTAAGGATCCAGGCAAAGAAAACCATAATGAAAGAGGAAAATTGTCCATACAGGTACGATAATGGTTGCAAGATCAACATGGTACATATACTCAAGACAGTATGGATCAATATCAATCACCGTGGAAACACACCCATGAGGTCTATCCCAATTGCAAGGACCCTATATTGAGTCAGCCCATGCAGCCCAACCACATATGCTCAAAATCGTTAGAAGGGGATATTCAAATCCGTGAGGAAAACTCAACAGTTCGATTGCAGCAACAGTATTAAAGCATTACATGGCCTACTATTCAATTAAAAGATGTCGACAGACAGAACGACCAGAATGTTGGACAACAGCCTCGGAGCATGTACGGGAATTAGTCAATAGACCGCCTGCCGTGAACAAGATCTTTCTGGCAGAACCTCCTCCTGTCAAACCAGTACACATAGACGCATGGAAGTTAGAGTAACATATGAAGATCCAGTGAAACAAACCCCTCGAAGCCATACAGTGAGTCAGTAGATACCGAAGCATTATACCAAGGCGAAGAGGAAACCCGAGTTGGAAACAGTTTCCTTAAGTAAGGATATTCATGCCTGAACCCTGAGCAACCAAATCTCGAGGACGAGATTTCTTTAAGGGGGGTGGGTTTTGTAACACCCTGGATTTTTCCCATTTCTTTCTCCTTTGATTTTGGTCTGGTTTTTCTTTTCTATGGCTTAATAGTATTGAAACCTAAAGCGATCACCCTTGATTCCTCTTCTCTAGTGGCTTGCCAATACCCAAACCATTTCAAGACCTTGTCATTTCCATCTTGAGCCAATTCCATTATTCTTTTCCCCGAGAATATTCATTTTTCCTATTAAAGGAATAATCCTATTTGCCTTGGGTTATGGAGCAACCCCCATTTCTATCTCTAAAAAAATTCACAAATAATTCTCATAAATCTCTTGGGTCATATCTTCCTCAGATATAACAAAAAATTTCCTTGCCATGTTCAAAAATATTCCTCAAAAATTCCTTTTCTGATTCTGCTCTATCTGTCATGTTGTGAAGCAAGTACCCTTTATATTTGCTTTCTTGCTCTCAAAATTTCTGGGCACTCTTTTCTATCCATATCATTTCCTCATGCCAAAATTCAACTCAATTTAGCTAGTAAATATTTCTTGGCAAATTTCCAAAGTTCCTGATCTAGAGGAAGTTTTGTGAAGCAAGTGCTAGCTTGGAGTGTTCAAATGAGTTTAAACTATGCCATCACGTCAATATGCTCAAATAATGATTCTCCGCCAAATTTGAACATCACTCCTTCAACCAGGTGACCATAGCATCAAATCTTTTGTGAAGCAAGTGCTAGCTTGGAGTGTTCAAATGAGTTTAAACTATGCCATCACGTCAATATGCTCAAATAATGATTCTCCGCCAAATTTGAACATCACTCCTTCAACCAGGTGACCATAGCATCAAATCTTTGCTTGTGGTTATTATTTTGGATTGTAAAGCAACTATGCTTTATGTTGCTCCATAAATTCTGAAGTTTTACCAGGACATTCTCCTATATATAAAACCTCTCTAAACCAAGTTTGAGCTCATTTTATTTACTCAATTATTCCTAGTAATTTTCTTAAGATTCTGTCCACTGGGATACTGTCTGAAGCAAGTGCGACTTTGGGTTATCCAGATGGCATGAAATTTATACAACATCCTCAGATGACTAAATAATTTATCTCCTCCAAGTTTCAGCTCCATCCAAGCAAGTATGTGAGTGCCACATCAAATTCCTTGTTCTGGACCAGATTAGTTAGCTATAAAGAAAATATATTAAAACTTGGTTCTCTTCTTCTCAAACTTCACAGGATTGTAGTCCTTCCTACCCAAAACCTCCTAGCCATGATGCTTTTCCCTTATCTCTTCTCTGTTGATCACAGTAATAGGGCAAAGTCTGCTACAGGAAACTTCCAGTGAAGTTTCCCATCAAATCTTGGTGTCTTATGGTGATCTATCACCTCAGTTGGACCCCTCTTTGGAAGGGCTATCTGCTAGACATGGTGCTGCATGCCAGGGTGCACCATGTGCACCAGTTCACGTGGTGACCACGCAGCCGGCGTGCAATAATCGTGCTCTGTGCAATGGAGCCATCGACTTTGTTGATTCCTTCTCTCCCTCGAGCTCTAGTCATGTCCAGCAGCTCCCCCTAGTCGTCCTATTTTCCCTGGATCCCTTTCCCCCTCTGGATTCATCCTCGCCACGCTGCGGCGAGCTCCACCCTGTTCCACCAATGACCTCCATGTCGTTTTCTTCCCCCGATCCTTCCAGAGTTCGCCTGAGCCATTTCTTTGCCTCCTCAAAGCCTCCCGACGCCGCAAGCGACCAGCCACGTCCTCCCCGAGCGCCAGGACGGCGATAAGCTCGCCGCAGTGGTCGTGGTTATTCGCTCGCCGTCGGGCACCTATATTAGCCCCCCGAGCCCCTCTCGTCTTGGTCATCTCCCTTGCCGGATCCCTCTGGTCCTCCATAACCCCTCAAACCATCGCCATTGCCTCTTCTAGCCTCCTATGGCCGCCAGGGCCGCCGCTCGGTTCCAGCTAAATTTCGGCGAGCCCCGCGTCTTCTCCCCCTTCCTCCACCAGCAGGAGCCTCCAACTCCACTCTAGATCCACCCTAGTATCTCTTCCCCTCCTCAGGTGGCCTCTAGCCGCGAGCTCATCGGAGGCCGAAGCTGTCCTCCGCCACGGGCGCTGTCTCCTCCGTTCCGAAGCTCCCCGGCGGTGGAGACCCTCACCAACCGACAAGGCTCATCCCACTGATCGTGTTGGTAGGTCGCACGCCACGGGAGATGGCTGGAATCGCCGACAGTCACCGTCGGGGCGAGCCCCTGTCTTCGGCTAAGCTCACACAAGGGAAGAGGAAGGAGAAAGTGGGAAGGAAGAGAGAGTGGACCCGACAGTTGGGGTAGGGACCAACCTGTCCGCGAATGGAGGACCAGTCCAGCAGGATAAGTGGAAGCGCCCGGCGCTGAATTACATTTCCCCCTCTGGGAAACATATTCCTTCGAAGGCGCCAGCGAATGTGCTCCCAGGGACCCAATTGCAGATATTTTTTTTATTATAGATTAGTCCCTGGCGGAAAAGCATTCATATCTATCTATCTTAGCTCCGATTCCGATGATTCCAAAGCCCACGTCTTCGTCTCGTCGAGCCCGTCAAGATGGTACAGTTTCCACTATGTGATCACATAGTGGAAATGAGCATATTGCCCTTGCCGTAAACCACCCCGTCTTCGAGAGAAAACTGTTGCCGGCGATTCCTTCCGCGAGCTCCTCGGACTTCTTCCCGGTGGATCCCTCATCCAACGCAAGCCACAACTCTCATTTGCTTAATCACATTTCAATATCATAGTTTAATTAACTATTTTAATCACAAGTATATCTTTTTATAGTCTGGAACCTGAGTCTGCACTGTCTGAATAGATGACTACCGTGTTGAGTACAACACTGTTTGTAACCAGTATTTTACCCACTAGTTTACACCATACTGTTGAGATCACTGTGTATGATTACTTTGGGCTTCATCCGACAGTTTATGGATATGGATCAACAGTAGTGGCTTGAGCTTATTGGATTACTATGACATCGGAGTGTGAGTTATTACAGATATGTTATTCTGGATAAGATAACCTAGTTGGTTGATCGAAGTCACCTGTCTGGGCTTATTAGTGCAACTAGATTTGGCGATATGGGACGGCCTTGACTTGGTGTGATTGCTTGCTCTTTCACCGGTACCTGCAAAGAGGGAGGGTTATGCACGCGTGCTACCTTGGCCCGGTAGGCGGTGATAACCAGGTGAGCCCAGTTGAGTTGTTTTGGCCCGTCCCCGTTTGGGACTACTTTGTTTGGCAACAACGGTGGCAGGTATCATGAGGACACAGGGCCACCCAGGGCAGGACTCCGGGGGATGATGATTGCCGGTCGTACGATGGGAGAGTCACGGGTCAGGCAGGTTTTGTTGGAGCAATGCTGGTCCACCCGAATGGGATCACGAGGTCAGTGCTCCATAGTGAGTGTAAAGTGTGCAACCTCTGCAGAGTGTCAAACCTATTCGAATAGCCACGTCGACGATATTTGACAGCCCGACCAAACCTCAGTAGGTGGTCAACCGTAACTATGATAGTAATGATGGAAGAACTTGTCTGAGTATGGTAA
>NC_058524.1:347289822-347307322 GCF_904849725.1 Hordeum vulgare subsp. vulgare | reverse complement strand
GGCTTGTGTCCTCCCTCGGGGTCCTTTGCCTTGGTTCTCAAGTTCCCCGCATATCTTCTGTTACGGAAAAACAAATCTTTCCGAAGGTTTTATTCCGTTTGGGCTCCGTTTAATATTCTCCTCTTGAAAGGGTCAAAATCACAAAAAAAACAGGAACTGGCACTTGGCACTGAGTTAATAGGTTAGTCCCAAAAAAGAAATTAAATGGCATATTCATGCATACAAAACATCCAAAGTTGACAAGATAATAGCATGGAACCATAAAAAATTATAGATACGTTGGAGACGTATCAAGCATCCCCAAGCTTAACTCCTCCTCGTCCTCGAGTAGGGAAGTGATAAAGATTGAATTTTTTATGTGGAATGCTACCTAACATATTTGTCCTTTGTAACTTCTTTCTTGTGACATGAATGTTCTGATCCGTAAGATTCAAAACAATAGTTTACTGTTGACATGAAAACAATAACACTTCAAGCATACTAGCAAAGTGATCATGAACTTTTGAAATAACAAGGCCAAAGAAAGTTATCCCTACAAAATCATATAGCCTGGCTATGCTCCATCATGCTCACACAACGAATTTAAATCATGCACAACCCCAGTATTGGCCAAGTAAGTGTTTTCGCACTCGTACTTTCTCAAACTTTTTCAACTCTCACGCAATACATGAGCGTGAGCCATGGATATAGGACTATAGGTGGAATTGAGTGTGGTGGAGGTTGTGAGCCAAAAAGGAGGAGATGGTCACATCGACTCGGCATATCAACGGGCTATGGAGATGCCCATCAATAGATATCAATGTGAATGAGTAGGGATTACCATGCAACGGATGCACTTAGAGTTGTAAGTGTGTGAAAGCTCAAAAGGAGAACTACTGGGTGTGCACCCAACTTGCTTGCTCACGAAGACCTAGGGAAATTTTGAGGAAGTCCATCATTGGAATATACAAGACAAGTTATATAATGAAAATTCCCACTAGTAAATGGAATTGTCAAAACAAGAGACTCTCAATCATGAAGAACATGGTGCTATTTTTAAGCACAAGTGTGGAAAAAGATAGTAGCATTGTCCCTTCTCTCTTTTTTTTATTTGGGTTCTTTGCCCTCTTTTCATTTTTTTTGGTGGGCATCTTTGGCCTCTTTTCTTTTTTTATTTCCTCCCATGGGACAATGCTCTAATAATGATGATGATCACACTTTTATTTACTCACAACTCAATACGTAGAGCAATGATGAAATTATAGGAAATGCCTCCCGCAGTGTACCGGGTTGTGCAACGATCTGACTTAGCGTATGACGTTGAAACATCTCACTAGCTATCTTACGATCATGCAATGGCAATATGAAAGTGATGGCACAAGTCATGAGATGGAACGGTGGGAGTTGCATGCGAATATATCTTCGAATGGCTATGAAAATGCCATAGTAGGTAGGTATGGTGGCTGTTTTGAGGAAGGTATAGGGTGGGTTTGTGCACCGGCGAAAGTTGCACCGCACTATAGAGTCTAGCAATGGTGGAAGGTGAAAGTGCATCTATACCATGGACTCACATTAGTCATGAAGAACTCATATACTTATTGTGAAAGTTTTATTAGTAATCAAAACAAAGTGCTAAACGCATACTCCTAGGGGAAGGGTTGGTAGGTGTTAACCATCGCGCGATCTCGACCGGCTCACAAAGGATGACAATCAATAAATCAATTATGCTCAGACTTCCTAACATAGCGGTTCACCATACGTGCATGCTACGGGAATCACTAACTTCAACACAAGTATTTCTAGATTCACAATACCCTACTAACATAACTCTAATATTACCAAATCCATATCTCAAAACTAATTGTGAGGAATCAAACTTCTCTTACTAATCCATGCACTTGAATACTTAAGTTTTTATTATATCCTCTTTGGATGCCTATCATCTTTAGGACTACTTTCATATCACAAGCCAATTACCAAGTTACTTAGATAGAGCACTCTCAAAAAGATATAAGTGAAGATCGAGAGTTTTTATTTCTCCAAAATATGACACCTCCGTGCTCTAAAAATATCTAAGTGAAGCACTAGAGCAAAGTTATCTAGCTCAAAAGGTATAAGTGAAGCACGTGCGAGCTAAATTGCCTAACTCAAGAGATATAAGTGAAGCTCAATGAGTATTCTAGCAAATTCACGATGGGTGCATGTCTCTCTCAAAAAGTTGTGCAACAAGGATGATTGCGACAAAACAAAAAGAAAATACTTCTATGATAAACGACGCTCCAAGCAAAACACATATCATGTGGTGAATAAAAATATAGCTCCAAGTAATGTTACCGATGGATTGAAGACGAAAGAGGGGATGCCTTCCCGGGGCATCACTACAAGAAATATGCTCAGACATGACGTTTTTTAAGATATCGTTGATGAATTCATCATAAATCTATGACGATTTCATTTGAGATTGTCGTAACTGTTTGAGGGGACCAAATCTACATATAAATTACGACGATGTGAGTCAAAAACGTCGTAACCGCATAAGATGAGATCGTCATAACTTTTACGATGATTGTAAAAATGTCGTAACACGTTCTAACTATGTTGACATGTCACTCGTGGGTCCATTCTATCCCACCTCATCCTAGTTTGTGAAGCAACCTACTATTCTGTCATTCAAAAAATTCTCATAAATACTTTGGATCATATATTTCTCAAATATGTGAAAACCCTTCCTTCCATAGTTCAAAAATAATTTTCCTATTCTGTTCAAAATAACACTTTGTGAAGGAAGTGCTATTTCTATTTCTTTGATTACTCTCTTATTTTTTGGGCACTCTTTCCTATCCAAATCATTGCCTCATGGAAACTTTCGTAACGATTTGCCTACTAAATCATTCTCAGCAAATTTCCAAAGTTTGTGTTCAGCTAACAACTTTGTGAAGGAACTACTAGATAGGAATATCCCGATGAGTTGAATTTTTTCCACATCATCTATGTGCCCAAAACAAAGCTCTCCATAAAATTTTAGCCACATCTAACAATCTATGTCAGCTCATCATCCAATATTTATTTCTGGTAATATTTTCATTTTGTGAACCAACTAGATTTTCTATTGCTTTATAGTTGACGAAAATTTGCCACGGGATGGCACGGACCATATTACTTCACTCCACCAAATTTTAGCTCATTTTAATTCAGCCAGTTTCCCTCAATATTTTTCCCAATATTCTGTTTAGTAGAGAGCATTGTGAAGGAAGTACAATTTTTGTTTATCCAAATTTTATGAAATTTTTACACTACCTTAATGTGCCCAAATTATCATCCTCCTCCAAATTTCAAGTCAATCCAATCATCTATGTGACCCTATCTTCAATTACTATTTTCTGTCCACATTGGCATATTGTGAAGGAAGTGTCTCTTTGGGATGCCCAAATGGTAAATTTTTTATACAGTGCCTTCATATGCCCAAATTAAAATCATACACCAAATTTCAGCTCAATCCATTCATTCATTTGATCCCAGCTTCAACATCCATATTTCTGCACAGTGTGTTACTTTGCAAAGCAAGTGCCACCTAGATTCATCCATTTGAGCTAAAAATTTGCCAAGAGAGTCCCCTTAGTAGATGATCATCCTCAGCCAAAATTTAGTCCCATTGTCTATGTGAATTACCCGCACCGCTAATCAAACACTTGGCTGCTAATTCATGTTTGAGCTTAGTCCAATCTCCTCGTGAGATTATTCTATTGTATTTTTCTTGTTAACACCTACCGAGGGATTTTCCAACCCACCATACATGCCTATTCCACCTAGAACGCGTGGCAACGCAACGGTCAGGCGGTGACCATGCGGCTGGCATGCAAGTTCACGCGCTGTGGAGTTGGGGCCCTCTACCACCATCCAAACCTCGACGTCAAGGCACTACACCATGTATTTATGATTAAATAGATACTTATATACCTATAAATTATTTCTAGGAAAAATAAAGAGCAAACTATAATGCAACTGCAGTTCAAATTTAACCCGCTTCTAGCTGAATCGATATAAATTTGTCTTTTTCACGAGAGGTGGATAGAAGCTTTTAACACCCAACCATTCTGTCAATTGTACATTAAATATGGACTAGTATTTTATAAAAATGATTTGGTCCAATTTTGAAACAAATATATGGTAGGTCCTTCACAAAAAAACTCATTTTGGTCACTTGAAAAATGGAAAATGAATTTTTCATACAAGGAAAATGAAAACTTCCTTAATCAACATTGTTTGCCATTCCAATATGCACCCTTGTGCATAATATTATATCATTTCAACAAACTATGTCATGAATGTGGCCATAAGATTGATCATTTGGCTTGAAAGCCATGAATCTTCACACATGATAGCCCATTTCTAAGAACACTTATTAAAACTAATTGTCGCATTACTAGTTTATTATTTTTCTAGTAACTTTGTCACATATAATGACACAGTGCAATGGTTTTCCATTTTTTGAATTTGTTTTGAATTTTTAATGGCTATTTCAAAACGCGGTCAAAACAGCGGGTATGACCGTTCCTACCTAGTGGTTGAATCTTGAAATATTTTGGTGATTCTATGATTAAATATATACTTGTTTACCTAGAAATGATTTTTAGGAAATATAAAGAGCAAACCATAATGTAGCTGCAGTTCAAATTTGACCCGCTTTCAGCTGATTCAAAGAAAAATTGTCTTTTTCACGAGAGGTCGATAAAATCCTTTAACACCCAACCATTTGGTCAATTGTACATTAAATATGTCCTAGTATGTTAGAAAAATGATTTGGTACAATTTTGCAACAAATATATGGTAGGTCCTTCACAAAAAAACTCATTTTGGACACTTGAAAAATAGAAAATGAATTTTTCATACAAGGAAGATGAAAACTTCCTTAAGCAACATTGTTTGCCATTCCAACACACACCCTTGTGCACAATATTAGATTATTTGAACAAACTATGCCATGAATCTGGCCATAAGATAGATCATTTGGCTTGAAAGCCATGAATCTTCACACATGATAGCCCATTTTTGAGAACACTTTTTTAAATAATTGCCATATTACAACTTTATTATTTTTCATGGTAACTTGGTCACATATAATGACATAGAGTGAAGGTTTTTCAATTTTTTGAATTTGTTGTTGAATTTTTCATGCCTGTTTCAAAATGCGGTCGAGGGGAGGTACCTGCCGTTGGCGCGGAGGAAGCGGCCGGAGACGCTACGGAGCAGGACGACGCCCCAGAAGCCCGCCCCGGCGGCCCATCACATGACGGCGATCAAGTCCCGCTCGTCGTCATAGTCGTGCTGCTCGGTGCGGCAGCCGTGGTGGCCGAGCGGTGACGGCTTGAACGTGACATCAAGAAAACATAGTAGGCATGGTGGCCGAGGGGCGTGGATATGATAGCTTCATATGGCATGCAAAAACACAGTAGGGGAATTCAAAGCAAACAGAACATCCTCAATCCATCAGTTGGACGCACGTATCGTCCTGGTCGAGATGATTGATGAACTAGGAGCACACACTACGTGAATTCAGAACTGCAGATATACATAACAAAAAGCAACAGTTATTTCAAAAAAGGAACCGTCGGCTAGCATCTTGCATTAATAGGTTGTGTATCCTGACGATGGCCTCCACCTGCATGGTTGTCGAGAGCCGGCCACCTGTCAAGGGAGGCGGTGGCGCTTGGAGAAGAATCGGCAAGGCAGCCGTGGGGACGCACGCCATTATTCATGGACACGGACTTGCTGCTCCCCACCAACGCAACGCAGCCCCTGCACTCGCTGCCGGAGCACGCGCTAGTACGTGCCGTCGCTGCCTCGCCCTTGGCCCCGGTGGTCCGGTCATAGACACATACCTGTTGCTCCCCACATCGCGATGCAGGCCCTCCACTCGCTGCTGGAGCACGTGCCTGTCCGTGTGGATCGAGGAGGCGTGACGAAGACGGGCGTTTCCCGCGACCATGAGGCGAAAGAGGCGGAAGAGGAGGGCAGCGGCTGCGGGGAGAGGTGTGTGGGGGTGGGTGGCAATCGCCATCGGCGGTGAGATTTCGAGAGAGAGAGAGATGGGATCGGGAGCGAGGGTGTAGGGATGGGGTAGCAAGGGACGCAACGTGCGTTCGTGCCTTGTGGCTTGCGGTTATTTCTTCCTTTTTTCTGCTTCTTTAGCGGGGGAGGTGGTCGCACGAGGCTACAAGAGAAGTGTTTTTTATTGAACTAATCGGCTGGTTTATCGCCTGGTTTATGGAGGGATTTTAAAAAATCGGTGGAACGATGGAAAGGATAACGGTAGGAGGGGGATCGCTGGAGGTCGAACCATCACCACAAACGACAGATCCCCCTTTAATAGTAGAGATTCTAATTGGTGAAATTGGTTGTGGCATGGATTGATGACATGGCGTTCATCCATCCATCCATCTCCCCATCCCCATCCATCCATCCCTCTCTCTCGCGCACAAGAACCTTAGCCCTCTCCCCGATCTCCGTCCCCCCGATCCATTTCCGGTTCCTCCACCGAAGCCGCCCCAACCCACGCCGACGCGGAGCCATTGACCATCCATGGCCGCCACCACCTCCTACTTCTCCGGCGCGGCGCTAATGCCGTCGGAGCGCGTGAGGGCACCCGACTACTCCACCGCCGATGCGGCCACCCACTTCCACACCCATCTAACCCTAATCCTCAACCTCTTATGTTCCCCTTAGCCGCCACAACTACCCCGCTCCCGATTTCGGTGATTCCGGCGGCTATCGCCGGCGCGGAGCTCACCACCGAGCTCGCGTCGCTCGGATCCATCCTCCCCAACTGCAAGATTTTCCCCTCACGACCTCTACAGCTCGCCCAAAAGCCACATCCGTGCTAGGTTTTGGCCTCCGTCTTCGTCGTTACTGCATTTCCGGCACGCTCTCGCGCCTCTTCACTATCGTGTACAGCGCTCCCACACGCGCCATCGCCTTCTGCTCGTCCACCTCGAGAAACTCGACACGGAGGACCTCCTCCCGTAGGATCCACGAATGCGGCGCGTCCTCCAGCCGCTAGTCCAGGACGAGGGCGAGCATGGCAGCCTTGACCTGCTCGACGATGGGGGCGGTGAACGCCGGTGGTCCTTCTTGTCCTCGACCTCCAAGTAGGAGCGCCGGTACATCTCAAGCACACCCCGCCCCTGTACCACCTTCTCCTCACATCCATTGGGGTACAGGACATGCTCCTTGACGCGATCGTCCCTTACGAGCTCTATTTTCTGGATTAGGTGGAGCAGCAACTCCAGCACATGGATGTGCTGACCGATGTCCGTGTCCTCCCCTCCTAGCGTGGTGAGTTCCTGACCTCTCCCCCTACACCAAAATCTAATGATGCTTGCAATCTAAATACAAATCGTGTTTTTGTTCAGTTTAGATGTGGATTCAATTGATGAGATGAACATGTGAGCTTGACGTTGTGGATCTTACTCTCTTGCACCGTTACACATAATTTAATTAAGGCAAACTAATGCAATTCCACATAATACGATATGGTTATTTATTTCTAGGATGCACCGGCCTTCATGTTGCTTTGGTACAGATCTTCTAGTTGTTAATTCGGTCAGGTCAACAATTATTTCATGGATAACATCTAACAATTGTTGTTTAATAAAACACAATTGAATGTAGTAACAATTTCTACAACATCTGGTTGCAAAAATTAATTTAGTTTGTTCAATGGAAAAATAAAGAGTTTTATATGTTCATTCAAGAACAAATTCCTATTCTCTTGAAATTTTCATTTATATGTTTCCTCTGAAGAATTGATGTTGTAATATTTGTAGTTTGGATTTGAGGTGAGTTGAACTAAATGCCATGCTGTTTGTTACTCCTGAAGCTAAATTTAACAAGCAGGTAGGAACTAGAATAATTCTGGGAACGCATAACCAATGATTTAGCTGTTTGAGGCATTCAAGAGAACCTCAAAATGAAGTGTGTGCATTTAGTCAAAGGATGAGTGTGTGGTTCATAGTAAATGGGTCTTAGAGTGAAATGCTTCTGCTGTACATAAATATGCAGAAAATGTAAAATAGACGGTGAAATCTCTGTAACAACTGAATGTTACTGAACATTTTTTAAACTGAGTTGTTTACAGCTTGAGGCTTTCTAGCGTCTCACTCGACAGAACCCCATGCTCGTCCAGGATGAGTGCGCTCGAGCAAACGATTAAGCTAGAAATTCATGGAGGAGTCATCGAGAAAGTGTGGTCAAGTCTAAGCTGGG
This sequence comes from Hordeum vulgare subsp. vulgare, assembly GCF_904849725.1. Lineage (NCBI taxonomy): Eukaryota > Viridiplantae > Streptophyta > Magnoliopsida > Poales > Poaceae > Hordeum > Hordeum vulgare. Next base: position 347,299,081 of record NC_058524.1, on the reverse strand, counting down.
ATTAATCCTTGTGGTACAGAATTTATAGGTAGTAGCAAATTAACCTCATAGTCCGTAAACTGGTTCATGCTTTCCTAGTTGATTAAAATGGCAATTGTAATCAGGTAGCTATAGTTTTAGTTGATTGTACTTTGTTATCTCTGAAAACTAATTTAGTTTGGTGTGCTGAATTAATTATGTTTAGAATGAAAACTTCAGACCTTGCATCGGATCAGATGTTGAGGTTGTTTTACTGGCGATGACAATGACCAGCATCAGCAGACAAGGTTTCAGTAGTTGTGTAAGAGTTGCTGCAGGTTTCCTCCCATCCTCCCCATCTCTTAGATACTTCACAGGTTGCTGCAGGTTTTTCGCCTGAAAGTAGTATTAATTGATTGAATTGGTTTAAGCTTGGTTCTTGATGATTCTTTTGTGGGACTAGAAAATAAAGCATTGTCCTGTATTCTTCCTCCTTTTTTCTCATGTCTTTGTCATAGATGTTTTTTAGGTGCATGGTGTGTTATTTCCCTAGAAAGATGATTGGATCGCATGCTTGGTTTTCTCCTGTGAACTGCTCACATGCTTGATTTCCTGTTGTGAGCTATACAACTAACTACTGGCAGTTTAAGAACTACCTGCTTATTATCCCTTAAGTTATGGTCTACTATTATTCCACGTAAACTTTTGTTAACTGCCAGAATACTCTACACTACTTGGAAAACAAATAGCTCGAATGGATGGATGTGTGCTCAACTCCATATGTTATTTTCAGGGAGGTTTCGATCGATTCATGCTTTTGCTCATACTTTTGGCTACCAATTGTTTGATCCAGGAGCACTTGTGATTTCCGTAGGTACAACTTGACAACTCCATAAGTCCATATAGAGAAACTGGATAAAGAACCAGTGTCGCATGAGCAAAACAATGCATGAGATGAAGCCAACACGGAGGACAATTAACTTCTGTGATCTTATGGTAGGATGAATCTGAATCACATTAATGGGTGAACTTTCTTGTAATCCTTTTTCCTGAAACTAGAAGACAATGGCTTAGCCTGATATTTTTCTGGTTGTGTAACCTGAAACATGATGCTAACCCGAAAAATTTGTTGTCCTTTTTTGCACGAGATAACATTTTGGTAGTTGTGAAGCCTAAATCATGATGCTTTCTTGATGCTGTTGTAGTCTGAACTTTCTATTGTTTCAATAAAACAGATGTTAGTAGTTGCATAAGTTGAACCATGATACCTTGCTTTGCTTTCTCTATTTCATGAGTGAATATTTTGCTGCTGCTGTTTTATTATGTTTATTCTTTAACAACTGGTGTTTATTTGGATTACATAGATATGTATACAAATCCATCAACTAGATTAGTACGCCCAGATACGCCAAGGAAGCGCGCCCTTGGCGCGCCCCTACGACTAATGTACAAATAATGGGTGTGCTACTACGCGCTGCATGTCTACATCCCTGCTCTGTTTGTTTATTTTGGCTATTAACGTACTAGTAATATCTATCTACAAGTATTGATCAGGGCCTGCTCTGGGTGATGCTGCTCCCACGCTTGGGCTCTGAATTAATATGATCTTTTCAGTTTCAGTACCAATCTATGAAGCGGTCTTGTACCACAAAACTGATATTCTTTTCTCATTGCTAGGCATGCTAGTGATCCATTTGGTTTGCGTCCGTTGTTAGATCCGAGTTCCCATCAGGGTTATGCCATAATTTCTTTTCTCAAGCTGCCGGTCTCTGTCGGGACAAACTCTGTTCTTAGTACCAACGCTGATTGAAGTGGTGCAAGTGGTGGGAAATAAACACGAACAGTTGCTAGAACGGTTGTGAAGAAATTGACCATTCTGAAACGAAAATACGAGCATCTAGCCAGAGAAGAGTGCATTAGCATTCAGCAGGTCCCCCAGTTTTGACGTTCTTTCGCTAACGATTTTTTTCATAAGATGAGCTTATGGTCTGATCTCTCACATAGCCGCATCTAAGTTTATACACTAGGAAGTGCCGATTCACAGTCATAAATCACCTTCATATTGAAAATCTGTAATTTCCTTGCCTTTCTAGCATCGTGTTCGATCCGTTTGCTGTAAGTGGATTGTCAGGTGCATTCACTCTGTGCAGCTGGTGCACATGGCAACACTATTAATAGTCTATGATTTGGTTGAGTTAATTATAGATATAGAATAACGTATGCTGGTACCAAGAAATTAGGGAACAACCTTATAACTTCTGAGTTACGAGTTTTTGGACAAATTTACTTCTCTTGATATCGCATACCATCTATTGTAGTTGTCTATTTTTCTTGATGTAATTATATTTTGGGATAGTTACACTGCTTAGTGCAAATATACTGTTTTCTGATGTGTTTTCACTTTGCACTTGCAGGCTGGAACATGGGCAAGTCCGACGTCGACGGCATGTTCGACCCGCCCTACTATGAGTGGTTCCAGTTCGACAAGGTCCTCCACCCTCCACCTTCCCCCCCTTCCTCCCGTATTCCCATTGCCTGATCTCTACTACGAGTGGTCTGTTATTCAAATTTGACTGGGACATGCAAATTTTTGATAGATTTAACTTTTCTCAGACACTTCAGGCGTGTAGTAACAATTAAATTGTAGGTTAAATGTTGGACTAGAGAAATATTGATGATAGTTTGATTGGCAAATTGTTATATGTCAGCTTCTGCAATCCATGGTACAACTGCAAACCTGTGGGTATTGTTGCTAAAATATGCAGTATAGCACAAACGATGTTTGTATGAATGTATGACATACAAGTAGCAGACCTACATAATTTGAATTGTTTTCGTGACTTCGTGGGTCAATAGTAGGCTGCGGTTTTAGGATCTGGCAGTAGCCAAATCTATTTGTGCTTATGCCCGAAGGTAAAATCTGGCGATTTGGGTGAGTAAACGGAAGTCTGCGAAGGAATTAACCTTTTAAGCTTCCAATGTCAAATATAGTTCAACCTTATGCTGTCAACTCTGCATATGAAGTAGTATTTGCTTGGAGAGCAGCATTGCTTAGCAGAGTGTGTGTGTGTGTTGCTTGCTGGGTCAGAGTAGTAGGTGGAGTATTTTGCTAGATCATATCATCAATCAGTCAATAATATAATGTGTCCGTGTATTAATGTAACTAAGATTCGATTCCAACTCCCAAGATATTATTACACGGAGTTAAAAACCTGGATCATATGCAGTGTTATATTATAGAAACTTGTCAAAGCCATCAGGATATTACAGTTGTTTATGGATGAATAGTGGCAGCAAAGAAGCTCGATAGGAACTGTTATTTAAAGATGAATAGTGGCAGCAAGTGTGAAGATGGTGCTAGCCTGCTTGGTACATTTGTATCCCTGCTTATCTCAAGTCTGAACATTCAAATGCTATTTGGTACTAGAAGTGAAAATAGTACATATGTTTTGTTGCTTGGATGACATGTTAGTGTGTTTGTATAAACGATAGATGAGATAAAAATATGCCCATGCTCATGTTCTACCTTCATGTGCACCATTGCTAATATCCTGATGACTTGCCCTACAATTAATTTGAAACGTGGAACTATTCATCTTTAAATAGTTAAATAATATGCACCTGGGCCACTATTCATTTTTTTTGTAATTTGTGTTATTTAAATACCTGCAGTGTTAGTTCACACTTTTTTTGTAAATGCTGTTATTTAAATACCTACGATGTTAGTTCACATCTTATTCTTATTTTTTGCACAGGTGAAGTGCAAAGCCAAGTGTGAAGCTATGAAGCGTATCAACAAAGAGTAGCATATGTATTGTAATAGTAGGCAGTATTAGATATATCTGGGTAGTCGTGTAGTGTAAAGATTGTAATAGACAAATTTAATGTTGGTTTGGACGAATATCATTTGCTCCCTAGCCTGTTTGAAATGTTTGAAATATTGACTCTAAATGTGATTTGAATACCTATGAAATGGCAACTTGACAAGGGGACTAAGTTATGATATTTATTTGACAAAATGTGAAATTTCTGACGTGTGGGACTAATTTTGAGATCAGCATGACATGTGGGACCAGTACAAAAACAAAAATAAAATGGTCAAAAAAGAAAATCAATAGAAAGTAAAAGGCCACAAATCAAAATTCGGGGAAAAAAAACTAAAATGGCGGTAAATAGGCCAAGGCCAAAAAGAAGCCCAATAAGAAAAAGCCAAAAAAACTAAAACCAGCCCATGTGATCAATTGAAATGGGTTGGGCTGATTTCAGCAATGACGTTTTGATTTCGTCGTAATTTTGCCACATAGGACTGCCACGTAGGATTGGGTTTGATTGCCAATGACGATTTAGGATCGTCGTAAAGGTTACGATGATCCAGGAATCTTCGTAAAAGTTAAGATAATTTTGATCAAAACGTCGCTGCTGTTCATTTGTGACGCTCTATTTTCGACGCTTGGTTTTTCGTCATGAGATCGTCGTAAATTAAAAACCGTGACGATGTAACGATGAAAAAATAGCGTCGTGTAATAGCATATTCCTTGTAGTGCATCCCCATGCTTAGGCTTTTTGGTGTCCTTGAATTTGGCTTTGCACTCTTTATCGCCAAGACTGAGCTCTTTCCACTCTTTATCCCATTGTCCATGAGAACATCACCCAAAACTTGAAAACTTCACAACACAAAACTTAAACTAAACTCGTGATATCATTAGCATAAGAAAACAAACTACCTAGTCTTTAGGTACTATAGTAATCTTGATTTCTATTTAGATTGATGTTAGATTACTGTATTGTCACTTTTCCATGGCTAGTACCCCCCGATAGTAGCCATAGGTTCATTAAAATAAGCAATCAACACAACAAAAACAGAATCTGTCAAAAACAGACCAGTCTGTAGCAATCTGTATACTTCATATACTTCTGGTATCTCAAAAATTCTGAACTATTATGACAATTAGGGAAATTGTCATATCAACCAGCAGAAAAAAGAATCATCTCAAAATCTCTTTGTGGACAGGAATGAAAAATAATTTTGTGAGCGCAAAGTTTCTGTCTTTTTCAGCATGATCAAACAACCATCACCAAAACTAGTCATAAAGGTTTTACTTGGCTCAAACACAAAAATAAACACAAAAAACACAATCATAACATAATTATGATGGTGTGGACACAACAAAACATAAAGCAAAAAGCAAATATAAATTCATTGGGTTGCCTCCCAACAAGCGCTATTGTTTAACGCCCTTAGCTAGGCATTGATAATTCAATGATGCTCAGACAAAAGACAAGAATGGAAGCACAACGAGACCATCATAAAGCATGTGAAAATCACATCTAAGTCTAACATACTTCCTATGCATAGGCATTTTATAGGGAAACAAATTATCAAGACAATCAATAACTACCATATGCAAGGAAGAAGAAAGAGACAATATCAATCTCAACAAAACGAGAGGTAATTTAGGAACATGAATGTTTCTACCACAATATTTTCCTCTCTCATAACAATGGCATGTGGGATCATACTCAAATTCAACAATATAGCTATCACATAGGATATTCTTTTCATCATCCACATGCAATTAAAGTTGACGCTCTTCAATAATAGTGGGATTATCATCAACTAAAGTCATGACTTCTCCAAACCCACTTTAAATATAATTGCAAATATCATACTCATCATGAGGCTGAAACAAATTTTCAAGATTATAAGAAAAATCATCACTCCAATCACGATGATTGCAACAAGTAGTGGACAAAGCAAAACTAGCATCCCCAAGCTTAGGGTTTTGCATATTTTTAGCATGATTGACATTAATAGTATTTATAATGAAACCATTGTGATCATGCTTTGAATTCAAGGAGCCCTCGTGAATCACTTCATAAATTTCTTCATCATAATTTTCAAATTCACGCATCTCAAGCAAAACTCCATAGAGATAATCAAGTGCACTCAACTCACTAGCAATTGGTTCAACATAATTGGATCTTTTAAAGAGATTAGCAAGTGGATGAGGATCCATATCAATAGATTTTCAGCAAGTGAAGATGCAAGCATATTGAAGGCACATAGCACACACGCAAAGGAAAGGCAAATGAAAAAGGCAAATATTTTTGTAAATTTTTGTTTTTCAGAAGTGGGGGAGAGGAAAACGAGAGGCAAAAGGCAAAAAAGTAAATGCAAGATATGAGTTTACGATAGTTACTTGGATAAGCTTCTCTTTGAATAGTCACCGGTGCCAGAAATTGACACGTTGAAGGGAGACTATTCTTGACTTGATACTCCCCGGCACAGCAGCAGTAAGTATTTCCGTCAGTTTAAGAACCAAGGTATCAATCCAGTAGGAGTATCAAGACAAGTCAGCAATGTACCTGCGGAAAAACAAACAAACTTGCACCCAACGCTATAAAGGGATTGTCAATCCATTCACGATTAATTGCAAGGTGAGATCTGAAGGGGGAAAGTGCAACAAATTAAAAGTGTAGAGCTGAAAATATGATGTGAAGTAGACCTGGGGGCCATAGTGTTCACTAGAGGCTTCTCTCATGATAGCAAGTATTACGGTGGATGAACGAATTACTGTCGAGAAATTGATAGAACCGCGCAAAGTCATGATGATATCTAAGGCAATGATCATACATATAGGCATCACGTTCAAGACAAGTAGACCGATACTGTCTGCATATACTACTATTACTCAACACATCGCCCGCTATCCAGCATGCATCTAGTTTATTGAGTTCCTAACAAACAGAGTAACGCCTTAAGCAAGATGACATGATGTAGAGGGATAAATTCATGCAATAGATATAAAACCTCATCTTTTTACCCTTGATGACAACAACATGATGCGTGCCTCGCTACCCCTTCTGTCACTTGGTGAGGACACCGCACGGTATGATCCCAAAACAAAGCACTTCTCCCAATGCAAGAATTATAGACCAAGTTGGCCAAACGAAACCCACAACTCGAAGAGAATTACAAGGATACAAAATCATGCATATAAGAGATCAGAAGAGACTCAAATAATATTCATAGATAATCTGATCACAAATCCACAATTCATCGGATCTCGACAAAGACACCGCAAAATAAGATTACATCGGATATATCTCCATGAAGATCATGGAGAACTTTATATTGAAGATCCAAGAGAGAGCTGAAGCCATCTAGATACTAGCTATGGACCCGAAGGTCTGTGGTGAACTACTCATGCATCATCGGAGAGGCAATGGTGTTGATGAAGAAGCCCTCCGTTTCCGAATCCCCCCTCTGCCAGGTCACCAGAACGGTCCTCAGATGGGATCTTGCAAAGACAGAAGCTTGCGGCGGCGGAAAAGTATTTTCGTGGCTCTCTCTAGCAGTTTGGGATTTTTAGAGAATTTATAGGTGGAAGAAGTAGGGAAAAGGAGCAACGGGGGGCCCACAAACCTGGTAGGTGCCCCCCAGGCCGTGGCTAGGCGGCTTGTGGCCTCCCCGGGGGTCCTTTGCCTTGGTTCTGATGTTCGCCGCCTATCTTCTGTTACGGCAAAAAATCTTTCCGAAGGTTTTATTCCGTTTGGGCTCCGTTTAATATTCTCCTCTGAAAATGGTCAAAATCACGAAAAAAAACAAGAACTGGCACTTGGCACTTAGTTAATAGGTTAGTCCCAAAAAAGATATAAAATGGCAAATTCATGCATACAAAATATCCAAAGTTGACAAGATAATAGCATGGAACCATCAAAAATTATAGATACGTTGGAGACGTATCATATGGCATGATGCATTTTCCACCAGATAGACACACTTTGGGTAAAGTACTGAAGAGCGTGTGCCACTTCATATTTCCTTGAAATCGAATTGCTCCCGAAGTGGTTCTCCATGTTCTGATCCATATTTCAGCCTCCAGCTAGGTCATTGGTCCCGAGATTACAAGTCCAGCTTCATACGCCATCTATTGGGTCCAAGGTTTTGGGATGAGATGGGTAAGAGGGAGATACACACAATACAAACAATATTTTTGAGAATAGGTTTTATTTGTGGCTGGCAGAAAACACACACAAATGATGGCTCACAAATCATCGTTTCTAACGTGGGTATATAACAGGGGTTTGGACTTCTAATGACCATATAAATATTGGAACGCTTCAGGATCTTTGACTTTCTTCGGGTCTTCAGAGTCTTCACTTGGTGCAGCTTCAATTCTTCAAATGCACGGTGAAGTCCTCTTTACTTTGAAGTAGAACTCAGTTGATCCTTCATGTGGTCAAAGGGGAAAGGGTATTGTCTAACTATTTGAGGTCAGAGAGAACATTTGATAAAATTAGAAGAGATGATAAGTAAAAGATGTTCTTGGAAATAAAATTTTAGAGAGATCCTGTCCTAAGATATTTTCCAGTTTCTAGGGTCACGTCCTACAGTCAACATGTGCTCTGATACCATATCTGTAGCGACCCGACTTAAAATGTGTCAAGCCTCTGTGTATCTGTGCCATCCCTGGATCAGTATGCTGGCACACACAGTACATCATTGTCTATATCAAAGTGCAACCACATGTAAATAACATAAAACTGATATATACCTCAAAGTCTCAGCGGAAACAGTCAAGGGAGTGGACTCTCAATAAACACCAACAGCAGGTTGAGTGCAGACTGTAACCCTGAATCGTATTCTTACTCGTCGAAGAAAATATCTGCAACATAAGACGTTGCAGCCGTGTAGGTCAGCATATTTAATATGCCGACAAGTCACAAAAGAGAGGGGTAAAATATCATCTATACTATATGCATTTATGACAGGTGGGGTTGTAGATTAAGTTTTGCGTATAGCAAATTTTCCTACAACAAGAGAGAGGGTAAAAGCAAAATTTACTACATTGTTGGTTGTTCCACCAACCATTTCTCATACCCAAGTTATAAATATTACCCACATCAATAATAAATGGTGTTGAGACTTCCTGATAACTTCAGTTCCTTCGGCTCAAGTTGTCCATGACTGTGGACACGGTTAATCGATTAGGTTTGAGTACTCTGCAGAGTTTTCACACATTCCCCATAAGATTTGATCTCCTCCGTTGAAGTCCTCGCACTGCAGGATGTTTGAGAATCGAATGATCAAAACATGGTCTTTCAACGGGTTCCTCTGAGCCTCTGTCGGTGCCCATCCAATCCAACCGTTCTTCTACATTTTGAAGCACCGCCCATATAGAGTCACCACGTTGTCCAACCAAGCGAGAGCCCATAATGGCATGTGGTTATGCATGTAAGCCCCGGGTCTTGAAATATCCATCCATCTCTTTGAGCCTGGGTGAAGCTTTCCGCAAGA
>NC_058524.1:347269822-347279822 GCF_904849725.1 Hordeum vulgare subsp. vulgare | reverse complement strand
TCAAAATGAAATCCGGATGAGCAGAAAAGGATTATGATATGTACCTCTGTATAGGTGCACGGCTGTGGCTGCCTAGGATGAGCAGATCAACATTCAACTTCTGTGCAGCTTGACATATGAAAAGGATTTGGCAATGTTGTTGCTGAAAGGGGGCATATAATCAAATTCACCCTAACCTGTGATTTACAACCAAGGATGTCATAAGCGCCATACTACTCACATATAATATCATTCTAGAAAAAAATAAAGTTTTCATTTAAGGGATGAGCTAGCCAAATTGACAGCCACCAAATTACAAAGTTTGTGATGTGATAGCCAAAACAAAATAGGATTACATGGTCCTAGGAAGCACCAATCCTAGCTGGCATGTAAGCCCCACCATTACAAGCTCTAGGAAAAATAGACAACTCGAATACTATAAAGTAACAAGACAAAAAGGAAGTGAGTTGTGAACATTACATCATTAACAAAAAATATCTCCTCTCCTCCTCCTAGCATTAAAACAGGCATGAACGAATCTGTTTCTATGTAGAGATTTAGATTTGTTGCGAGAATGACACCACTGTTCTTTCTAATGACCAAGATATATCTTAGGACAACTGATCACACATGGCCCAAATAATTTCGAGCTTGCCAACAATGCGCTATGCACACAAGTAGGTCGTCCATCTCCCCCCTGCTTGCTCCATGCCTCCAAAAATGACAATGGGCGCACAACTCTCAGATTATGAAAAATCCACTACCAACAGCAACTACTACAACACAAAATGGTTCCTCTCAAACTGAAGATAAAAGCCAATATCTACCATCTGTGCAAATAAAATGTCTCTCAGATGCTACTTCTGTAAGGCTACTGAATAATAATAGCAGGAAATAAGAAATCATGAAAAATCTAGAAATCAAAGATTTCAAAGCTACGCCATATCTTCCAAGGGTGAAGATAATAAAATAGGTAGAGAAATGACTTACAATCATAGTGTTTGGAATCAGGGTGGGCGCCCACTGGTGCCATTCATGCCATGGATGGTGTGATATCTCAACGTGGTTGGATTCAGTCTAAAAAGGGATGAATTTTTGAACAAGGATCTGACTAATTCCTACCAATGAAATAACTTTGGAAATTTAGACAAGCCAAAGACTGGCTTTAAAGTAGATTTTCCATCCACTCATCTAAACAGGGAACTATGCGAAAAGGTAAGATCAACATATAACCAATGCAAGTGAATTTTATTGCACCCGCTGATCGAACTTCAGAAAAAGTGACAGAAATAAGAGCAGAAGCTTGTGGTATACATCATTGTACCTGTAACATCCCAAAATTATAAATTTTGGAATGTTAATATAATTATTATTAGATTGGTTGTTGGTTGCCTGAGTGATTGAAACTTGTGTGAAATTTGAAATTTTCGAAACTTTTGAATGAGAGGGAATAAAATGACTTTCCCCTTCTCTAGTGAATTCAAATTCAATCTTTTAAAAGCAAAGAGAGAAGATGACATGACTTCTTCAACTATAAAGAATTTGAACGGAGATATTTGCATTGAATTCTTTTGCATTTCCATTCGTTTTCTTCATGCAAGAAATGCTGGGAAATACATTCTAGAGAGGAGGAACATGACCCTCAAACCCACGGGCATTTTGAAAGTTATTTGAACCATAAAATTTAGAGGGTCATTTGAAAAAATTATTTCGAAAAGAAAATAAATCTTTTAGGCAATTTTGTGAAAATAATTTTTTCTGAAGTTTTTATTTTTGCCGTGGAAAAATGCCCATCATTTATATTTTATTTTTCTGAAAATTTTAGTATATAGAAACTCTTTATTCCGAATTGATTTGAATTCCCTTGTTTCGTTTTAGTTTCCTAGTTTTAAAAATAGGAAAGGAATCGTTTTTATTAGGAAACTCTAGGTGGCCCATTAAGACTTTCCTATTCCGGCCCAACAGAGATCATCTTCTTCCACTATTCTCTTCTTCACGTCACAGGAACTTGCCTTCCGGGGATAGAGGATCTCCACCTCCGGGATTCGCGAAGTACCTTCCCTCCCAGCGCCTCCCGTCGCCTCTATAAGAACCCCCATGGTCTCCTCGTTCCATTCCCGTTGAAACCACTCCCTCTCCTCGCCTCTAGCTCGCGCGCCACCTTGCCGGAGTCGGCACCAGAGAGCTGCCAGAAACTTCCCAGGAACACCACCACATCTCCCCTGCAGCCCACCTCCACCTCGCTGCACCCACCCCACCCCGCCGCCACCCCTCCCCCACTTCGGCCCTCCTCCACCACCCCTCCCGTCGGCCCCTCCACCTCGCTGCACTCCATCCCCATCGCCCCGACCAGCAGCTCCTCCACCTCGCCCCCCCCTGCAGCCCTCCCTCCACCTCGCCTTCCTCCCTTCCCTGGAGCCCCGCCGCCCCCCTACCACCCCACCTTCCCCGCCGGCGACCCCCATCCCCATCGGAGCTCCACCCCCTGCACCCCTTCCCATCGGCCACCATTCGAGCCACGGGAGCTTCCCATCCACGGTAAGGCCCCTCCCTCCTTTCTTTTTATTACTTGTTTTTTTTTGTTTTACCCTTAGATCTATTTTCAACGGTGTAGATTAGAGTAGATAACCTTTCGGTTTTTAAACAAAAACCGCACTGGTTTTTATTCACTTAACTTTTAGCCAAAGCATTTTTCTTATTTAGCGGCCATTCGCTGTTTAGCCTATGCAGCAAACACCCTTATCCAGTTAGTGGGCGCCACGTGTCTATAGCAATTATTCTCTTTTTCTGTCTAGTTCCAAAAACAGCAAAGTTTCTGTTTTGTTTTGGCCATAACTTTTGATCCCGAAGTCCAATGATGTTGATTCGTTTTCCAGTAGCTCACAAATTTCCTGTAGTCTTTAAAAACATATAATTTGTCTATGTTTGAAATTTTCAAATATAAGTTAGATCAGATTTAGTTTAAACCTTGTTTTACTTATTCCAGGAGTTTAAAAATAGCTTTTAATTTGATTCTTTTTGCTACTGATCACTAGTGATCTTATTTATCAGTGGTAAAAAGTTCAGATTTGTTTGATTATTTTAGCTCACTGTTTATTGTGAAACAATTTCTGTTTCACCTCTTTTAAGATTGCGGCTAATTCCTTTTCTATAAATGTTTTTAAAATATTTTCTTTATTATTTCAGAAATATTATGTTTTTTTCTGTTAGTTAAACAGTAGTTTTGCAACAAGTTTTTATTTTAGTTTTATTTGTTTTCATGAAATCAATTCTAGTTCCTTAGTAACTTGCAATTGGTTTCCGCACTGTTTCAAATCCCGTTTGGGAATACTTTCAAAAGGTTTTGTGAAAAATACTTTATTTTATCTTAGTTAAACTTATATCTTAGTTCCTTGTTATTATTTTCTGTTAGACAAAAACTATTTAGTGTTTGACGTAGTAGAAGACTCCCTAGTCTTATTTGAAGTTCTTTCGGTTTCTTATTCGCTCTCTCTCTTTTGTTTTGATTGCTAGAATGATTTCTAGTATGAGTGCTTATGTGAATGATATGTTTGCTATATAGATTTCATCGGAGAGTGACGCATAGTCTATCAAGTTATTTTCTCGAGAAATTCTTCTTCGTCAACATCACCAGGCAAGTCACTTTGATCATACTATCACCTATGTTTTATGCATCATAGTTCTACCATCCTATGCCCAATTGCATGCTGCTTAGGTACTTGGAAATTTTAGTATAGATTGTAGTATCATGTGGTAGGCACACAACAACCCCGATACTTGGCCCCGGGATGACAAATTTCATATTGCTATGCTTGAGTAGACGGGATTTCGGTTGAGTGCATAAACACGAGTGATGCGAGGTTGATTAAATAATCAAGACCGGTTAAGACAAGATTTTCAAGACCTCGGACGCAATGCAACTCTGGGTGAAGGACGGTTGATCGTCGCCCTGGAGAACCCAGTGGATGACCCGGGATGCTGGGGACGGCCATGACATCCTGCGGAAAGCTTCACCCAGGCTCAAAGGGACGGATGGATGTTTTCAAGACCCAAGGCTTACCTGCACAGCCACAAGTCGGCTTGGTTGGACAATGCGGCGACTCTGGACAGGTGGTGCTAGCAGATGTAGAAGAACGGTAGGGATGGATGGGCACCGATAGGGATTCAGAGGGACCCATTGAAAGACCATGTTTTGATCATCCGGTCTTCAAACACCTTGAAGTGCGAGGACATACACGGAGGCGATCAAATCTTGTGGGGAACGTGTGCAAAACTCTGCAGAGTACTCAAACCTAATCGATTAGCCGTGTCCACGGTCATGGACAACTTGAGCCAAAGGAACTAAAGTTATCTGGATTTCTCAGCACCATTAAATATATTTGATGAGGGTAATTATTGACAACTGGGTACGAGAACTGGTTGGCGGAACCATCTCGTTAACAACCAACAAAGTAGTAACGTTTTGCTTTTAGCCCACTCTTGTTGTAGGAGAAAAACTTGCTTCTCGCTAAAAACATATAGACCCACCTGCCATATATGCATATAGTATAAATGATTACTTTTCTCCCCTCTCTTATGTGACATGCCGTCATATTCAATATGCTGACCTACACGGCTGCAACGTCTTATGTTGAAGATATTTTTCTTCGACGAGTAAGAGTACGATTCAGGGTTACGGTCTACGCTCAACTTGCCGTTGGTGTTTATTGGGACTCCACTCCCTTGACTGCTTCCGCTGAAATAATTAAGGTATATATCAGTTTTACGCTATTTACATGTGATTGCACATTGATATATACATTGATGTACTGTGTGTGCCAGCATACTGATCCAGGGATGGCACAGAAACAAAGAGGCTTGACTCGTCTTGAGTCGGGTCGCTACAACAACTTGAGCCAAAGGAACTGAAGTTATCTGGATTTCTCAACACCATTAAATATATTTGATGTGGGAATTATTGACAACTCGGGTACGAGAATTGGTTGGCCGAACCATTTCGTTAACAACCAACAACGTAGTTATATTTTTCTTTTAAACCTCTCTTGATGTAGGAGAAAACTTGCTTTTCGATAAAAACTTATAGCCCCACCTGCCATGTATGCATATAGTATAGATGACATTTTACCCCCTCTCTTATGTGACTTGCCGGCATATTCAATATGCTGACCTACACGGCTGCAACCTCTTATGTTGCAGATATTTTTCTTCGACGAGTAAGAGTACGATTCAGGGTTACGGTCTACACTCAACTTGCCGTTGGTGTTTATTGGGACTCCACTCCCTTGACTGCTTCCGCTGAGATATTTATGGTATGTATCAGTTTTACGCTATTTACATGTGATTGCACTTTGATATATACAGTGATGTACTGTGTGTGCCAGCATACTGATCCAGGGATGGCACAGAAACACACAGGCTTGACTCGTTTTGAGTCGGATCGCTACAGAAATGGTATTCAGAGCACATGTTGACTGTAGGACGTGACCCTAGAAACTGGAAATTTCTTAGGAAAGGATCTCTCAAAATTTCTATTTTTCAAGAACACCTTTTACTTCTCATCTCTTCTGATTTCATCAAACGTTCTCTTTCACCTCACATAATTAGACAATGCCCTTACCCATTTGACGACATGAAGGATCAACTGAGTCCCACTTCAAAGTAAAGAGGATTTCATCATGCATTTGAAGAGTTGAAGCGGCACCAATCGAAGACTCTCAAGACCCGAAGAATTCGAAGAACCTGATGTGTTCGAATAATTATGACCATTAGAAGTCCAAACCCCTGTTATATACTCACGTTAGATACGATGATTTGTGAGCCGTCATTGGTGTGTGTTTTCCGACGGCCACAACAAAAACCTATTCTCAAAAATATTGTTTGTATTGTGTGTATCCCCCCTCTCGCTTACCCGTCTCATCCCCAAAACCTCAACCCTACCAGATGGAGCATGAAGCTGGACTTGTAGTCTCTGGACCAATGACCCAGCTGGAAGATGAAATATGAATTCAGAACATGGAGAACCACTTCAGGAGCAACTTGATCTCTAGGAAGTATGAAGTGGAACACGCTCTTCATTACTTTACCCAAAGTGCTGCTATCTGGTGGAAAATGCACCATGCCATACAAGGATTCAGTGGAGCAGAAACTTGGGACGAATTCAAGAACACTCTGTTAAGATCCTGACTTATTCGGAAGTGCTATGACAATCCGAAGGAGAAGCCTTGTGCATGCAAGATCGGTGGAGAAATAGGACACACCCAGGAAGAACACAAGGATGGATGCACTCATTGTGAAGAAAATCACCCAGCTGAGGAGTGCCCAAGTAGTGAGGTGACTTGTTTCCTTTGTGAAGGAACCACCCACTACCCAGCTCAGTGTCACATTTACCCCAAGGTACAACAAGTTGTCAAGCAGCAGAAAGATGCAGTGAAGGAAACACTCAAGAAGAAGATTCTAGAAGAACCGGTGATGAACGAATATATTGAAGACCCTGATGGACAAGGTCTGACCAGATTTTTTTCCAATGCATGCTACTCATGTGGAGAAGAAGGACATTATTCACAGGATTGCACGAAGAGAAGCCAAGAGTATCTGGGAAACTTCCCGATGGAAAAAGTGGAGATTGATCCACTTGAAATAGAAGAACTGGCCAAAATAAAGGAGTCTCGAAAGAAGAAAAAGTACCCTAGGAAGAGCGAAATCTCGGCAGATATAGACCTGAGTCATGTCAGATGTTACAAGTGTATGAAATTTGGCCACCACAAATACATGTGCTCAGGAAGGAAGCCGGGAACCCAAGGAGCCAAGGCAAACACTAAGACGCCTCGAGACTTGTCGGAACTCATTTGCTTTCGTTGCAAGGAAGCAGGACATTTTGCTAGCGATTGTCCGCAAAGGAAGAAAGCTAGAATGGAGTAGTTAAGTTTTGACCATGGCAATAAGTGTAATCCGAAGCACTCCTGTTTTTCATAAGACCATGGAGTGAAATTTTTGTAACAGAAGTCCCTGAGATTGTAATAACATCATGAATAAATGGAATTTATTGTCTCATGATTTCCTATGTTGGAAATGTATGTGTGTTTCTCTACGAGCAAAGATCTCCGAACATTATGAGGGTATGAGAAAATATGGTCTATGCACGCATGAGTATAATACATTTTAAGTGTGGTAGTAATCGGCAACCCCACAGGATCCATTGAGTAGGAGTGTACCATGATTACCAAGGAGACACGTGCATTCCTCTGAGTACCTATTTACTGACACCTACAGATGACAACTCTCTACGAGTCATTCCTCAAGGGCCCCGAAACGATCATCACCCTGACCAGTGAGCATGATTACCCGAAAATTCTGAAGGACATGATGAAGCACATTCATCTTGAAGGAGATGCAGTCTACAAAGGCTACCCATTCATGGAGAATGGAGTGGAACTTTGGTATGTGGAAGTACACCTCCACCATGTGAAAGGAGTTTGTCCAAAGACTATGGGGCAATACTTTTTCATTTCACATGTACCACGAGCAACCTTCTTTGATGCTGTTCGTGAAGCTGCCATGGAAGCCATACGTCAGATTGGAGAAATACTTGAAGCAAGACTCCGTCATACCCAGGAATACCTGAGTGAGGTACGTGCGGAGATGATGGAGATGAAGCTCATGACCACCATGATGAAGCAAAAGATGGATGATTTCCAGGAGCACGTCGGAATGTTCGAGTGGAACTAAAGTACCTCCAAGAGAGGCAGATGAATAAAGTTGGCAGAAATGCTCGACCATACCGAACCATGTGGATGGCAGCATTTGTAATAAAGTACTTTTGAATTGGAGTTTTTGAGGATAAATTAAGGATGTAATAAAGGATTAATTCTGAAATGAATATGATTTATGGAAGAAGCTATGATGGATCAGCAAACGTTTTCTTAGGAGCATACGAAAACCTGAGAGTTGTCAAGATACGATAGATGTTTCGTTCAGCTTGCAGAACCAATGATTTATCCGAACTTCGTTCGTGGACAAGAGAAATTCTGCAACGCTTGTGAGGATGCCCAAGTGTTAGAATGCGAGATTCGCTAAACCTTATACAGAAAAATGATTTGGGTGCGGAATGGATTGATCACCATGGCGACTTACTCTTATCATTTATCTTGCTATTCGGAATGGTAAATCTGAGAGACTTACCCATAGTGAGAGACGACGTCCTTTGAAGCTTTTGTTTAAGCCTTAGAGTGGTGTAAGAAAAGCCCATGTACATGGCACTTGTTGTCACGCGTAGGAAATTTTACGGTGAGAATGAACCAAGACCCTTCTCTCTGCAGGATAACCACAAATGGTAGACCACCATGAGAACCATCGATATGTTATTTAGAATTGACCACGAGACTGTCAGTTAAGAAGACCCAGTGACGGAAGAAGCTTATATCAACGAGAGAGCATCACCAAAGGATTTAATATGAAGACTGTGCAATGTCAGTTGCCAAAACCCCAGAGGATCGTTAAAACATTGTGAGGGACCAGTACCTCTCATTTTAAGTGTGGTAGCATCCCACTTTCCCGGAGATTGGATTTGTTAGAAGACCCCCAAACCCTAACCTTTCTTTCTAGCCTCTTCGAATCTCGAGGACGAGATTCATTTTAAGTGTGGTAGTTTGTAACATCCCAAAATTATAAATTTTGGAATGTTAATATAATTATTATTAGATTGGTTGTTGGTTGCGTGAGTGATTGAAACTTGTGTGAAATTTGAAACTTTTCGACACTTTTGAATGAGAGGGAATAAAATGACTTTCCCCTTCTCCGGTGAATTCCAATTCAATCTTTTAAAAGCAAAGAGAGAAGATGACATGACTTCTTCAACTATAAAGAATTTGAACGAAGATATTTGCATTGAATTCTTTTGCATTTCCATTCGTTTTCTTCGTGCAAGAAATGCCGGGAAATACATTCTAGAGAGGAGGAACATGACCCTCAAACCCACGGGCATTTTGAAAGTTATTTGAACCCTAAAATTTAGAGGGTCATTTGAAAAAATTATTTGCAAAAGAAAATAAATCTTTTAGGCAATTTTGTGAAAATAATTTTTTCTGAAGTTTTTATTTTTGCCGTGGAAAAATGCCCATCATTTATATTTTATTTTTCTGATAATTTTAGTATATAGAAACTCTTTATTCCGAATTGATTTGAATTCCCTTTTTTCGTTTTAGTTCCCTAGTTTTAAAAATAGGAAAGGAATCGTTTTTATTCGGAAACTCCAAGTGGCACATTAAGACTTTCCTATTCCGGCCCAACAGAGATCATCTTCTTCCTCTATTCTTTTCTTCACGTCACACGAACTTGCCTTCCATGGACAAAGGATCTCCACCTCCGGGATTCGCGAAGTACCTTCCCTCCCAGCAACTCCCGTCGCCTCTATAAGAACCCCCATGGTCTCCTCGTTCCATTCCCGTTGAAACCACTCCCTCTCCTCGCCTCTAGCTCGCGCGCCACCTCGCCGGAGTCGGCACTAGAGAGCTGCGAGAAACTTCCTAGGAACACCACCACATCGCCCCTGCACCCCTCCTCCACCTCGCTGCACCCACCCCACCCCGCCGCCACCCCTCCCCCACTTCGGCCCTCCTCCACCACCCCTCCCGTCGGCCCCTCCACCTCGCTGCACTCCCTCCCTATCGCCCCGACCAGCAGCTCCTCCACCTCGCCCCCCTGCAGCCCTCCCTCCACCTCGCCTCCCTCCCCTCCCTCGAGCCCCACCTCCCCCCTACCACCCCACCTTCCCCACCGGCGACCCCCATCCCCACCGGAGCTCCCCTGCACCCCTTCCCATCGGCCACCATTCCAGCCACGGGAGCTTCCCAGCCACGGTAAGGCCCCTCCCTCCTTTCTTTTTTTACTTGTTTTGTTTTTTTTGTTTTACCCTTAGATCTATTTTCAATGGTGTAGATTAGAGTAGATAACCTTTCAGTTTTTAAACAAGAACCGCACTGGTTTTTATTCACTTAACTTTTAGCCAAAGCCTTTTTCTTATTTA
>NC_058524.1:347249822-347259822 GCF_904849725.1 Hordeum vulgare subsp. vulgare | reverse complement strand
TCGAAGAGACGGACGGAGACTTCAAGACTCAAGGCTTACCTGCACAGCCGCAAGTCATTATGGGCTCTGGCTTGGTTAGACAACGCGGCGACTGTGGACAGGCGGTGCTAGCAGATGTAGACGAACGGTAGGAATGGATGGGCACCAACAGGGATTCAGAGGGACCCGTTGAAAGACCATGTTTTGATCATTCGGTCTTCAACCACCCTGAAGTGCGAGGACAAAGCCGGAGGCGATCAAATCTTGTGGGGAACGTGTGCAAAACTCTGCAGAGTGCCCAACCTAATCGATTAGCCGTGCCCACGGTCATGGACAACTTGAGCCGAAGGCATTGAATTTCCCCTGAACTCTCGACACAACTTAATAAGGATGTGGGTGTATGGTTGGCGGAATCTTCTCGTTAACAACGAACATTGTAGTAATATTTTGCTTCCAACCCCTTTGTTGTAGGATAAAACTGGCTTTATGCAAAACTTAGCCCCACCAGCCAAATATGCATGTAGAGATAGTTGAATATTATTTTACTCCTCTCTTTGATGACTTGCCGGCATATTCAATATGCTGACCTACACGGCTGCAACGTATCATGTTGCAGAGTACTTTTCCGACCAGGAGTGAGGCTACGATCTACGCTCAGCGACATGCCCTTAGAGTCGGATGGACTCGTCTACCTGATGCTTCCGCTAGTCTTCGTTAGATAATCTCATGAGTTGGCCTTCAGCCACTTTATTGTAATCCTTTATTGTAATAAAGTACTCTTTATGAGATTTCTATTAATAAAGCTGTGTGATTGAACTCTTGAATATATACATTATGTACTGTGTGTACCAGCATGATCTTGGGATGGTACGGAAACAACAGAGGCTTGACTCGTCTTGAGCCGGGTCGCTACAGAAATGGTATTCAGAGCACACGCTGACCTAAGGACGTAACCTCTAGGAATGGAAAAGCCTTAGGAAGAAAACTATTTTCTCTTATGTCTATAAATCTTCTATTTCCTCTTCTGATCATTTCTGACTTCTCTCCGATTTTCCAATGTTCAGATGGCCACCTTCATCCCTGTTAAGTTCACGGAGTTTTGCCAGCCCGACGCCACTATGCCGTTCGGAAAGGAGCTGGTGCAGATCACCAAGGATTTGAGGATTGCTCTGCCGACTATCACAGGGAAGCCAACTTCGTCTTACCCCGAGGATTCACGCTACAGGATCGAGGTGCACATTCCCGGAAGGACATTTCAGCCGCGCACTAAGCCGATGGATTTCAAGTTCATCGCACCCAACTGGATTCTCGGAAGGGACATGGCGATCCATTGTGCACTCGGACGTATCAAGGAAGAATACAAAGGCTGCCCTATTTCTCCAGACCTATCCACCGTATCCCGGAGAAACGAAGACGGAGAAATCATCTCAAGCAAGACCAAGGACGCTCTCTTGTCTTATGCTCAGACCCTGGAGAAGTACAGTGGGACTCTGGAGCATCACGTGATCAAGGACGCCAGGAAGATCAAGCAGCTGTCACTCCGCGAGCTTGAACTAGAAGAAGCAGCCCGGGAAGCCCACTATGAGCACGAACTGGAGGTGAAGGACTTTCTGGAGCGAATCGAGAAGCTGAAGACTCGAGTTGCATACCCGGAGGAGGAACTGGACATGGGCGAGAACCTTCATCCCGAAGGAACGTAGCCCCCTTGATCAGCAACGACGAGGACTATGCAGAAAGCTCCACCGAAGGACCTGTCACCATGCTATTCTGAGGAGGACACTTAGACTAGACCACCAAATTTACTTTATCATTATACGTTTTAGGCCGATGTTTAGGATTATCAAATTTTGTATCCTCGTGTGAACCTTTGTGATGAATAAAATGTGTGGTGTGATACTTGTGTGTTGCATTCATATGGGTAGTGTAATTACTCTAGACTATTGTTCTATGCTAATCTCACCCCTCTAAAACATCAGATGCCTCCGAGACGCGCCCCTGAGTCCAACTTTCCGCCGGAACTCACCCAGTTGATCCAGCAACAAGACACCCTGATGCAGCTGATCATCCAGAACCAGAACAATAACAACAACCGTCCCCCACCCTAGGCCGACAATCTCACCCGTTTCTTGAGGTTGAACCCTCCAACTTTCTCCAGCAGCATTGAGCCCATTGTGGCAGATGATTGGCTCCGCAAGATGGAGCGCGAACTTATCACTGCTGGTTGTACTGAAGCTGAGAAGGTGCGTTTTGCCGCACATCAACTTGAAGGCCCTGCAGCTGCTTGGTATGAGAACTACACCACCACATATCCCATTGCTGGAGTCACTTGGGAGCAATTTAAGCAAGCCTTCCGCACCGCGCATGTCTCAGCTGGTGCAATGACTCTGAAGAAGCGTGAGTTTCGCAACTTACGCCAGGGGAATCGCTCTGTGGCCCAGTACGTCGATGAATTCAGCATGCTAGCCCGTTATGCACGTGGAGATGTGGCCGATGATGCGGCCAAGCAGGAAAAGTTCTTGGAGGGACTGAATGATGAGCTGAGCATTCAGTTGACTGTAGCCACCTTCAACAACTACCAGGAGCTGGTTGATAAGGCCCTCATCTTGGAGGGGAAACACCAGCAGATGGAGAACCGCAAGCGAAACTATGGGGTTGGAAAGTTCAACTCCGGCACTCAGCAGAAGCCTCGCTACACCCCTTATCCAGGGAATACCGGGACTGGATCCGGTAAGTTTGGAGGACACGTTCAACATACCCACCCGGTGCACAACCATGGAGGCCACAACCATGGAGGAAATGGGAACCACCGCAACAACAGCAACTTCAAGAATGGCGGTACTGGCACTCAGCAGCATTCAGCTCCAGCTCAGAAGGATCTGACTCACATCACTTGCATCAAGTGTCAGAAGACGGGACACTATGCCACTGATTGTCCCCAGAACAAGCAGGGAAATGGAAACGGCAACGGCAACTCTGCAGCAAAGAAGCCAAATCCTTTTCCTCGAGCTGAGGTGAACCACCTTGATGTTGAAGAGGTCTATGATCACCCCGATACTGTGGTTGGTAAGATTTTGCTAAATTCACATCCAGTATTGGTACTTTTTGATTCTGGTGCAACACATTCATTCATATCAAGGGTAGTTGTGGAAAAGTATAGTTTGCCAACTAGAACCCTCAGCCAGCCTATTAAGGTCAGTTCCCCAGGAGGCATGATGACAGCCGGGATAGGATGCCATGCTTTGAGTCTCAACATCGGGAACCATAATTTTCCCACCGACCTCATCGTATTAGAGTCCCAGGGATTGGATGTAATCCTAGGCATGGATTGTTTGGCCAAGTATGAAGGGCATATTATTGTGCCCTTAAGTCTATTTTGCTCACCACCCCCGAGCAGAAGCGGATTAAGTACGTGTCTCAGCGCCCGACACAGAGTAAGCGAGTAAACTCTCTCATGGGAGTAGTCCAGGAGGAAGTACCGATTGTACAGGAGTGCCCAGATGTATTTCCGGAGGAATTGCCGGGCATGCCACCCGATAGAGAGATTGAGTTCTTGATTGAGCTATTACCCAGAATAGCCCCGATATCCAAGAGACCCTATCGGATGCCGCAAGCGAAAGTACGGGGTTGGAAAGTTCAACTCCGGCACTCAGCAGAAGCCTCGCTACACCCCTTATCCGGGGAATACCGGGACTGGATCCGGTAAGTTTGGAGGACACGTTCAGCATAACCACCCGGTGCACAACCATGGAGGCCACAACCATGGAGGAAATGGGAACCACCGCAACAACAGCAACCTCAAGAATGGCGGTACTGGCACTCAGCAGCATTCAGCTCCAGCTTAGAAGGATCTGACTCACATCACCTATTTCAAGTGTCAGAAGACGGACACTATGCCACTGAATGTCCCCGGAATAAGCAGGGAAATGGAAATGGCAACGCCAACTCTGCAGCAAAGAAGCCCAATCCTTTTCCTCGAGCTCAGGTGAACCACCTTGATGTTGAAGAGGTCTATGATCACCCCGATACTGTGGTTGGTAAGTTTTTGCTAAATTCACGTCCAGTATTGGTACTTTTTTATTCTGGTGCAACACATTCATTCATATCAAGGGTAGTTGTGGAAAAGTATAGTTTGCCAACTAGAACCCTCAGCCAGCCTATTAAGGTCAGTTCCGTAGGAGGCATGATGACAGCCGGGATAGGATGCCATGCTTTGAGTCTCAACATCGGGAACCATAATTTTCCCACCGACCTCATCGTATTAGAATCCCAGGGATTGGATGTAATCCTAGGCATGGATTGGTTGGCCAAGTATGAAGGGAATATCGATTGTGCCCTTAAGTCTATTTTGCTCACCACCCCCGAGCAGAAGCGGATTAAGTACGTATCTCAGCGCCCGACCCGGGCTAAGCGAGTAAACTCTCTCACGGGAGTAGTCCAGGAGGAAGTACCGATTGTACAGGAGTACCCAGATGTATTTCCGGAGGAATTGCCGGGCATGCCACCTGATAGAGAGATTGAGTTCTTGATTGAGCTATTACCCGAAACAGCCCCGATATCCAAGAGACCTTATCGGATGCCCGCAAATGACTTGATAGAAATCAAGAAGCAAATTAAGGAGTTGTTGGACAAAGGGTATATTCGCCCAAGTTCTTCACCTTGGGGAGCCCCAGTGCTCTTGGTTGAAAAGAAGGACAAGTCCTTGAGAATCGTTGTCGATTATCGTGCATTGAACGATGTGACCATCAAGAACAAGTACCCCTTGCCGATGATCAATGATCTGTTCGATCAGTTAGTTGGAGCTCGCGTATTCTCAAATATCGATCTTCGATCCGGGTATCATCAGTTGAAGATTCATGAACAGGATATACCCAAGACAGCCTTTACCACTCGGTACGGCTTGTATGAGTACACGGTCAGGTCATTTGGACTGACTAATGCTCCGGCATATTTTATGAATCTGATGAACAAGGTATTTATGGAATACTTGGACAAGTTTGTCGTGGTGTTCATCGATGACATACTGATATTCTCCAAGAACGAAGAGGAACACAAGGAACATCTGCGTCTAGTTCTGGAGAAACTTCAAGAGCATAAGCTATATGCAAAGTTTAGCAAATGTGAGTTTTGGTTGAAGGAAGTCGGATTCCTCGGACACGTCATCTCGGGAGAAGGAATAGTAGTGGACCCTGCCAAGGTCGCAGCAGTCACCGAATGGGTAGCACCCACTTCAGTCAAGGAGATCCACAGTTTCCTCGGACTTGCCGGATATTACCGGAGGTTCATTGAGAATTTCTCAAAGATTGCCAAGCCGATGACAGAGTTATTGAAGAAGGAATCCAAGTATATTTGGACTGAGGAATGTGAAACCAGTTTTCAAGAGCTGAAGAAACGTCTTGTTACAGCCCAGTGCTGATATCGCCGAACATTTGGAAGGATTTCCAGGTTTACTGTGACGCTTCTCGTCAAGGACTCGGAGGAGTGCTCATGCAAGAAGGCAAAGTTGTAGCCTATGCATCCAGGCAGCTCAGACCTCATGAGTTGAATTATGCCACACATGACTTGGAACTAGCAGCCGTAGTGCACGCTCTCAAGACCTGGAGACATTTCCTCATCATAAATAGTTGTGATGTCTACACTGATCACAAGAGCCTGAAGTATATCTTCACGCAGAAGGAGTTGAATCTCAGACAGAGGCAATGGCTAGAGTTGATCAAGGACTATGACATGAGATTGCATTATCACCGAGGCAAGGCAAATGTTGTAGCCGATGCGTTGAGCCGCAAGAGTTATGTGAACACGCTCACAGCGGCAGGATTACCCCAGGAGTTAGTCGATGACCTCCGAGAGCTCAAATTGGAAACAATTCCAAGAGGATTTGTTGCCACTCTGGAAATTCAGTCCACTTTGACAGAAAAGATCCGCGAAGCACAGAAATCAGACAAGGAGATAGCTGAGATTAAGCAGAAAATGGAAGACGGGAAGGCTAAAGGTTTTCGTGAGGATGAACACGGAACTTTACGGTTTGAGGATCGCATCTATGTGCCCAATGATCCCGAAATCAGGAAGTTGATACTTCAGGAGGCCCATGATTCCCCGTACTCGATACACCCCGGCAACACCAAGATGTATCTGGATCTGAAAGAAAGTTTCTGGTGGACAGGATTGAAGAAAGACATTGCTGAGTTCGTAGCATTATGTGATGTTTGTCAGCGAGTAAAAGCCGAGCATCAGAAACCAGCAGGTTTGCTCCAACCTCTGCCGATACCCGAGTGGAAATGGGAAAAGCTTGGTTTGGACTTCATCACAGGATTACCTCGAACCCGTTCTGGCTATGATTCTATTTGGGTTGTGGTCGATCATTTGACCAAGGTAGCTCACTTCATTCCGGTGAAGACTACTTACACGAGTGCCGAGCTGGCCAAGATATATATGACGAGGATCGTATGTCTGTACGGAGTACCGAAGAGCATTGTGTCCGATAGAGGGACTGAGTTCACATCAAAATTTTGGCACCAACTACATGAAACCCTGGGAACGAGATTGGAGTTTAGTATAGCTTTTCACCCGCAGACAGATGGACAGACCGAGAGAGTTAATCAGATTCTGGAGGACATGTTGAGAGCTTGCACACTAGACTATGGGTCTAGTTGGGATGACAATTTACCGTATGCCGAGTTCTCATACAACAACAGCTACCAGACCAGTCTGAAGATGGCCCCTTTCGCAGCTCTATACGGAAGGAGGTGTAGAACACCGTTGATGTGGGATGGAGTTGGAGACCGACATCTTTTTGGTCCCGACCTTATCCGAGATTTTGAAGAGAAAGTCAAGCAAATTCGTGACCGACTCAAGATAGCTCAGTCCAGGCAGAAGAGTTATGCCGACAGCAAACGCAAGGAAGTAATGTACGAAGTGGGAGGCCGAGCATATCTTCGGGTGTCTCCACTTCGAGGAATCAAGAGATTCGGTGTGAAAGGAAAATTAGCACCTCGTTTCATTGGCCCCTACAAAATTCTTGAACATAGAGGCGAAGTTGCATATAAACTGGAACTGCCGGAAGGATTGTCCGGAGTTCATGATGTCTTCCATGTTTCCCAGTTGAAGAAATGCCACACTGAGATGGCCGATGTTCCGTTGAGAGATACAGTGCCCCTAGAGGCCATACAGCTTGACAGTGATCTGACGCATGAGGAGAATCCCGTCCGGATTCTCGAGACTGCCAACAGAGTTACCCGGAGCAAGTTCATCAAGTTCTGCAAGGTGTTTTGGAGCCACCACACCGAGGAAGAAGCTACCTGGGAACGAGAAGAGGATCTTCGTCGAGACCACCTGCACCTATTTTCTAGCCAACCCGAATCTCGAGGGCGAGATTCATCTTAAGGTGGGTAGGTTTGTAACATCCCAATTTTCCTAATTGGGAATGTTTTACATTGTAGCTAAGTATCTATGCATGTTGATTGAAATAAATTTAGCACGTGAATTTCTTTCGTCTTTTGATTTGCATTTTCATTTTTCCCCGCACGAGTAATGCCCGGAGAAATACTCTCTTGCATGCAAGAGAGAGAGCGGAGGAAAATGACCCTCCAAAGTGCGGGCAAATTTCTGAAAATATTTGAGCCAAGAAAACCCAAAGTTCTTTTGCAAAAATAATTGCAAAAAGAAATAAAGCAAATTGGGAATTTCTGAAAAAAAAATATTTTGTAAAGTTTTTATTTTTGCTTTGGAAAAATGTTATTCGGGTAGAGATTTTTTTTGATTTTTTTGGTTTATAATACCCTATATTAATATTTTGATTTACTTTCCTTTTTTCGTTTTTATTTTCTGTCTCAGAAAAAGTTATAATTAGGAAAGTATTTTTTTTTCTTCAGTAACCGCCCCGAGCGCATGATAGTCCACGGGCCGAGATCCCACTGCCCAGGGACGAATCCCTTAACTCTCGGTCACCCGAGCCTCCTTTCCCCCGCCTCCACCCACTCGCCGCTGGACCCCACCCGACCGAGCCTCTCCCCCGTCGGCCTTCTCCTACCTCCCTCTCCTTCCCAAGCTGTGACCGAAACCGAGCCGTACCCGTAGACCTCGGGATTTTCTTCCCCACTACCACCTCCTCCTACCAAAAAAAAAGCTGCTGCCCGAGCCAAGCCCTCCCAGGAATCGGGATCCTCCCCGATTTTCCTTCTCCCTTCCTTAGCTCTCCCTCCCCATGGCCTATAAATACTGCCCTCCACGCCGCAGCCCCGTTCCCAACCCTACTTCGCCGAGCCGCCGCCCCTAGCCGCCGCACCACCACTCGCCGGCAGCCGAGCTAGTGCCCACCTTCGGCCCACCCTCCAGGAGCAGCACCGGAGCCCCGTCTCCCCCCCGAGCGCCTCCCCGAGGAGGAGGACTGCCCCGCCGCCGCCGCCCCATCTCCACCGCCCCCGGAGCTTCCCCCTCCCTCGCCGGCCATCATCTCCCTCGCTGGGGTACTGTCCCAGCACGGTAGTTCTTCCTCCCCTCTGTTTGTTCTTCTCTTTCTTTTTGTAACCGTTGGATCTTAGCTATAGGGTGTAGATTAGATCTAGGGATAACTCTTCGATTTAGTTTAGAAAACCAACGGTTTTATTTCCACTTATGATTTAGCCAGTAGTTTTTGCTAGCCTTAGGCCGTTTGCTCCTAGCCATGCATCAAACAGCACCCGCAGCCAATAGTAGCTTGCCACGTGTACCCTCCTTTTAGTACTAGTTAGTTTTATTTTTCTGTCTATATTACAAAAACAGAAAGTTTCGATCTTGTTTTGCCCAAAACTTTTGATCCCGAAGTCCAATGACATTGATTCTTTTTCCACTAGCTCACAAATTTCCTGTAGCTTTTAAAAACATATAATTTGACTATGTTTGAAATTTTCAAATATAAGTTAGATCAGATTTAGTTTAAACCTTGTTCTGCCTATTCCAGGAGTTTAAAAAAATGATTTTGAGTTGATTCCTTTTGCTACTGCTTCCTAGTGATAAAATCTTACTCTGGTAGAAGTTTCAAAAAATTTAAAGTATTTTTACTGGTGTTTTCAACAGAAACAAGTTTGTGCCATACCGGCGCGTGACGAATTCTTTTGCTTAGACTATAGCAAATCCTTACTTGTGATGTTATTTTTACTTGTGGCATGATTGAAGTGCTTATGGTGTGCTTTGTGTTTGTATCGATAGATCATCCGGAGTGCGAAGCGTGTTACTTAGAAGCGCTCGAGCAAGACAACTATCATCAACGCAAGTCATTTTGATCATGTTATTTTACCTATGTTTTCGATGCATGGTAGATCACCTTTCTTTGCCCAATTGCATGCTGCCTAGGTACTTGGAAACTTTAGAACAAGTTGTAGTATCATGTGGTAGGAAATACAACAACCCCGATACTTGGCCCCCGGGACGACAATTTCTTAATGCTATGCTTGAGTAGACGGGTTCATCGGTTGAGTGTATACCACGAGTGATGCGAGGTTGATATAATAATCAAGACCGGTTAAGACAAGATTTTCAAGACCTCGGACGCAATGCAGCTCTGGGTGAAGGACGGTTGATCGGCTCCCTGGAGAACCCAGTGGATGCCCGGGATGCTGGAGAGGCCATGTCATCCTGCGGAAAGCTTCACCCAGGCTCGAAGAGACGAACGGAGACTTCAAGACTCAAGGCTTACCTGCACAGCCGCAAGTCATTATGGCCTCTGGCTTGGTTAGACAACGTGGCGACTCTGGACACGCGGTGCTATCAGATGTAGACGAACGGTAGGAATGGATGGGCACCGACAGGGATTCAGAGGGACCCGTTGAAAGATCATGTTTTGATCATCCGGTCTTCAAACACCCTGAAGTGCGAGGACAAACCCGGAGGCGATCAAATCTTGTGGGGAACGTGTGCAAAACTCTGAAGAGTGCCCAACCTAATCGATTAGCCGTGTCCACGGTCATGGACAACTTGAGCCGAAGGCATTGAATTTCCCCTGAACTCTCGACACAACTTAATAATGATGTGGGTGTTAACAACTATT
>NC_058524.1:347227322-347234822 GCF_904849725.1 Hordeum vulgare subsp. vulgare | reverse complement strand
AGAAAACTATTTTCTCTTATGTCTATAAATCTTCTATTTCCTCTTCTGATCATTTCTGACTTCTCTCCGATTTTTCCAATGTTTAGATGGCCACCTTCGTCCCTGTTAAGTTCACGGAGTTTTGCCAGCCCAACACCACTATGCCGTTCTGAAAGGAGCTGGTGCAGATCACCAAGGACTTGAGGATTGCTTTGCCGACTATCGCAGGGAAGCCAACTTCGTCTTACCCGGAGGATTCACGCTACAGGATCGAGGTGCACATTCCCGGAAGGACATTCCAGCCGCGCGCTGAGCCGATGGATTTCATGTTCATCGCACCCAACTGGATTCTCGGAAGGGACATGGCGATCCATTGTGCACTCGGACGTATCAAGGAAGAATACAAAGGCTGCCCTATTTCTCCAGACCTATTCACCGTATCCCGGAGAAACGAAGACGGAGAAATCATCTCAGGCAAGACCAAGGACGCTCTCTTGTCTTATGCTCAGACCTTGGAGAAGTACAGCGGGACGCTGGAGCGTCACGTGATCAAGGACGCCAGGAAGATCAAGCAACTGTCACTCCGCGAGCTTGAACTCAAAGAAGCAGCCCGGGAAGCCCACTATGAGCACGAACTGGAGGTGAAGGACTTTCTGGAGCGAATCGAGAAGCTGAAGACTCGAGTTGCATACCTGGAGTAGGAACTGGACATGGGCGAGAACCTTCATCCCGAAGGAGACGTAGCCCCCTTGATCAGCAACGACGAGGACTATGAAGAAAGCTCCGTTGAAGGACACGTCACCATGCTTTTCCGAGGAGGACACTTAGACTAGACCACCAAATTTACTTTATCGTTATACGTTTAGGCCGATGTTCAGGATTATCGAATTTTGTATCCCCGTGTGAACCTTTGTGATGAAATTGAATGAAATGTGTGGTGTGATACTTGTGTGTTGCATTCATATGGGTAGTGTAATTCCTCTTAGACCATTATTCTATGCAAATCTCACCCCTCCACAAACATCAGATGCCTCCGAGACGCGCCCCTGAGTCCAACTTTCCGCCGGAACTCACCCAGTTGATCCAGCAACAAGACACCCTGATGCAGCTGATCATCCAGAACCAGAACAATAACAACAACCGTCCCCCAACCCAGGCCGACAACCTCACCCGTTTTCTGAGGTTGAACCCTCCAACTTTCTCCAGCAGCATTGAGCCCATTGTGGCAGATGATTGGCTCCGCAAGATGGAGCGTGAACTTATCACTGCTGGTTGTACTGAAGCTGAGAAGGTGCGTTTTTCCGCGCATCAACTTGAAGGCCCTGCAGCTGCTTGGTGGGAGAACTACACCACCACTTATCCCATTGCTGGAGTCACTTGGGAGCAATTCAAGCAAGCCTTCCGCACCGCACATGTCTCAGCTGGTGCAATGAGTCTGAAGAAGCGTGAGTTTTGCAACTTATGCCAGGGGAATCGCTCTGTGGCTCAGTATGTCGATGAATTCAGCATGCTCGCCCGTTATGCACCTGGAGATGTGGCCGATGATGCGGCCAAGCAGGAAAAGTTCTTGGAAGGACTCAATGATGAGCTGAGCATTCAGTTGACTGTAGCCACCTTCAACAACTACCAGGAGCTGGTTGATAAGGCCCTCATCTTGGAGGGGAAACATGAGCAGATGGAGAACCGCAAGCGAAAGTACGGGGTTGGAAAGTTCAACTCCGGCACTCAGCAGAAGCCTCGCTACACCCCTTATCCGGGGAATACCGGGACTGGATCCGGTAAGTTTGGAGGACACGTTCAGCATAACCACCCGGTGCACAACCATGGAGGCCACAACCATGGAGGAAATGGGAACCACCGCAACAACAGCAACCTCAAGAATGGCGGTACTGGCACTCAGCAGCATTCAGCTCCAGCTTAGAAGGATCTGACTCACATCACCTATTTCAAGTGTCAGAAGACGGACACTATGCCACTGAATGTCCCCGGAATAAGCAGGGAAATGGAAATGGCAACGCCAACTCTGCAGCAAAGAAGCCCAATCCTTTTCCTCGAGCTCAGGTGAACCACCTTGATGTTGAAGAGGTCTATGATCACCCCGATACTGTGGTTGGTAAGTTTTTGCTAAATTCACGTCCAGTATTGGTACTTTTTTATTCTGGTGCAACACATTCATTCATATCAAGGGTAGTTGTGGAAAAGTATAGTTTGCCAACTAGAACCCTCAGCCAGCCTATTAAGGTCAGTTCCGTAGGAGGCATGATGACAGCCGGGATAGGATGCCATGCTTTGAGTCTCAACATCGGGAACCATAATTTTCCCACCGACCTCATCGTATTAGAATCCCAGGGATTGGATGTAATCCTAGGCATGGATTGGTTGGCCAAGTATGAAGGGAATATCGATTGTGCCCTTAAGTCTATTTTGCTCACCACCCCCGAGCAGAAGCGGATTAAGTACGTATCTCAGCGCCCGACCCGGGCTAAGCGAGTAAACTCTCTCACGGGAGTAGTCCAGGAGGAAGTACCGATTGTACAGGAGTACCCAGATGTATTTCCGGAGGAATTGCCGGGCATGCCACCTGATAGAGAGATTGAGTTCTTGATTGAGCTATTACCCGAAACAGCCCCGATATCCAAGAGACCTTATCGGATGCCCGCAAATGACTTGATAGAAATCAAGAAGCAAATTAAGGAGTTGTTGGAAAAAGGGTATATTCGCCCAAGTTCTTCACCTTGGGGAGCCCCAGTGCTCTTGGTTGAAAAGAAGGACAAGTCCTTGAGAATCGTTGTCGATTATCGTGCATTGAACGATGTGACCATCAAGAACAAGTACCCCTTGCCGATGATCAATGATCTGTTCGATCAGTTAGTTGGAGCTCGCGTATTCTCAAATATCGATCTTCGATCCGGGTATCATCAGTTGAAGATTCGTGAACAGGATATACCCAAGACAGCCTTTACCACTCGGTACGGCTTGTATGAGTACACGGTCAGGTCATTTGGACTGACTAATGCTCCGGCATATTTTATGAATCTGATGAACAAGGTATTTATGGAATACTTGGACAAGTTTTTCGTGGTGTTCATCGATGACATACTGATATTCTCCAAGAACGAAGAGGAACACAAGGAACATCTGCGTCTAGTTCTGGGAAACTTCGAGAGCATAAGCTATATGCAAAGTTTAGCAAATGTGACTTTTGGTTGAAGGAAGTAGGATTCCTCGGACACGTCATCTCAGGAGAAGGCATAGCAGTGGACCCTGCCAAGGTCGCAGTAGTCACCGAATGGGTAGCACCCACTTCAGTCAAGGAGATCCGCAGTTTCCTCGGACTTGCCGGATATTACCGGAGGTTCATTGAGAATTTCTCAAAGATTGCCAAGCCGATGACAGAGTTATTGAAGAAGGAATCCAAGTATATTTGGACTGAGGAATGTGAAACCAGTTTTCAAGAGCTGAAGAAACGTCTTGTTACAGCCCCAGTGCTGATATTGCCGAACATTCGGAAGGACTTCCAGGTTTACTGTGACGCTTCTTGTCAAGGACTTGGAGGAGTGCTCATGCAAGAAGGCAAAGTTGTAGCCTATGCATCCAGACAGCTCAGACCTCATGAGTTGAATTATGCCACACATGATTTGGAACTAGCAGCCGTAGTGCACGCTCTCAAGACATGGAGACATTTCCTGATCGGAAATAGTTGTGATGTTTACACTGATCACAAGAGCCTGAAATATATCTTCACGCAGAAGGAGTTGAACCTCAGACAGAGTCAATGGCTAGAGTTAATCAAGGACTATGACATGAGATTGCATTATCACCCAGGCAAGGCAAATGTTGTAGCCGATGCGTTGAGCCGCAAGAGTTATGTGAACACGCTCACATCTGGAGGATTACCCCAGGAGTTAATCGATGACCTCCGAGAGCTCAAATTAGAAATAATTCCAGGAGGATTTGTTGCCACTCTGGAAATTCAGTCCACCTGGACCGAAAAGATCCGCGAGGCACAGAAATCAGACAAGGAGATAGCTGAGATTAAGCAGAAAATGGAAGACGGGAAGGCTAAAGGTTTTCGTGAGGATGAACACAGAACTTTATCGTTTGAGGATCGCATCTATGTGCCCAATGATCCCGAACTCAGGAAGTTGATACTTCAGGAGGCTCATGATTCCCCGTACTCGATACACCCCGGCAACACCAAGATGTATATGGATCTGAAAGAAAGTTTCTGGTGGACAGGATTGAAGAAAGACATTGCCGAGTACATAGCTATATGTGATGTTTGTCAGCGAGTAAAATCCGAGCATCAGAAGCCAGCAGGTTTGCTCCAACCTCTGCCGATACCCGAGTGGAAATGGGAAAAGCTTGGTATGGACTTTATCACAGGATTACCTCGGACCCGTTCTGGCTATGATTCTATTTGGGTTGTGGTCGATCGTTTGACCAAGGTAGCTCACTTCATTCCGGTGAAGACTACTTACACGAGTGCCAAGCTGGCCAAGATATATATGACGAGGATCGTATAACTGCACGGAGTACCGAAGAGCATTGTGTCCGATAGAGGGAATCAATTCACAAAAAAAATTTGGCACCAACTGCATGAAACCTTGGGAACAAGATTGGAGTTCAGTACAGCTTTTCACCCGCAAACAGATGGACAGACCGAGAGTTAATCAGATTCTGGAGGACATGTTGAGAGTTTGCGCACTAGACTATGGGTCTAGTTGGCATGACAATTTACCGTATGCCGAGTTCTCATAGAACAACAGCTACCAGACCAGTCTGAAGATGGCCCCTTTCGAAGCTCTATACGGAAGGAGGTGCAAAACACCGTTGATGTGGGATGGAGTTGGAGACCGACATCTTTTTGGTCCCGACCTTATCCGAGATTCTAAAGAGAAGGTCAAGCTTATTCGTGACCGACTCAAGATAGCTCAGTCCAGGCAGAAGAGTTATGCCGACAGCAAACGCAAGGAAGTAACGTACGAAGTGGGAGACCGAGCATATCTTCGGGTGTCTCCACTTCGAGGAATCAAGAGATTCGGTGTGAAAGGAAAACTAGCACCACGTTTCATTGGCCCCTACAAAATTCTTGAACGTAGAGGCGAAGTTGCATACAAACTGGAACTGCCGGAAGGATTGTCCGGAGTTCATGATGTTTTCCATGTTTCCGAGTTGAAGAAATGCCACGCTGAGACGGCCAATATTCCGTTGAGAGATACAGTGCCCCTAGATGCCATACAGCTTGAGAGTGATCTGACGTATGAGGAGAAACCCGTCAGGATTCTCGAGACTGCCAACAGAGTTACCCGCAGCAAGATCATCAAATTCTGCAAGGTGTTGTGAAGCCACCACACCGAGGAAGAAGCCACCTGGGAACGAGAAGAGGATCTTCGTCGAGACCACCCGCACCTGTTTTCTAGCCAACACGAATCTCGAGGGCGAGATTCATCTTAAGGTGGGTAGGTTTGTAACATCCCAATTTTCCTAATTGGGAATGTTTTACATTGTAGCTAAGCATCTATGCATAAGTGATTGAAATAAATTTAGCTCGTGATTTTCGTTCGTCTTTTTGATTTGCATTTTCATTTTTTCTCGCGCGAGAAATGCCCGGAGAAAACTCTTGCACGCAAGAGAGAGAGCGGAGGAAAATGATCCTCCAAAGTGCGAACAAATTTATGAGATATTTGAGCCAAGAAAACCCAAAGTTCTTTTGCAAAAATAATCGCAAAAACAAATAAAGCAAATTTGGGAATTTCTGAAAAAACATTTTTTTCAAGTTTTTATTTTTGCTTTGGAAAAATGTTATTCGGGTAGAGGATATTTTTCTGATTTTTTTGGTATATAATACCCTATATTAATATTTTGAGTTATTACCTTTTTATTCGCTTTGACTTTCTGTTTCGGATAAAGGTTCAAATTAGGAAAAAAAATTCTTTACAAACCACCACCGCCGAGCACATCTTAGCCATTGGCCCGAAATCCCCACAGTCCTGGGATCGAATCCCTTATGTCCCGGCCACCCGCCCCTGCCTTTCCCCGCCCCCTGCCACTGACCTGCGGCCCCCGACCGAACCCACTCCACGTCGGTCATCCCTCTCCTCCCTCTCCTTCCAAAGTTGCACCCGAGACCGAGCCCCGCCCGAGACCGCCGCGATTTCCTTCCCCGAGTCCCCTCTCTCCTTTCCTTAGCTCCCCCTCTCCCTGGCCTATATAAGTGCCCCACCCCGGCCGCCCCCGTTCCCACCCCTTCCTCGAAGAACCGCCGCCCGGAGCCCGTGCCACCGCGAGCTCGCCGACAGCAGCTCCTGCTGCCACTTCGGCCGCCCTGGGAGCGCCACCCCACCGCCGCCCGACGCCCCGAGCGCCTCCCCGAGGAGGAGGACTACCCCGCCGCCGCCTCCCCGACCCTCCACCACCCCGGAGCTCCCCCTCCCTCGCCGGCAACCACCCCTCGCCGGAGCTACTGCCCCAGTCACGGTACTCTCTCCCTCCCCTCTCTGTTGTTCTTTTGTTTGCTTCTTAGCCCTTAGATCTTAGTGGATGGCCTAGATTAGATCCCAGAGTAACTGTTCGGTTTATCTTAGAAAACCCACGGTTTTATTCTCACTTATGTTTTAACCAGTAGTTTTTGTTAGAACTAGGTCGTTTGCCCAAAGCGTTCCAACAAACACCCACCGCAGCAAATAGTAACAGGCCACGTATACCCCTCTTTTTAGTACTAGCTAGTTTTATTTTTCTGCCTGTTTGCTAAAAACAGAAACTTTCTGTTTTGTTTTGGCCACAACTTTTTATCCCGAAGTCCAATGACATTCATTCTTTTTCCAGTAGCCCACAAATTTCCGGTAGTTTTTA
Source organism: Hordeum vulgare subsp. vulgare (assembly GCF_904849725.1). Classification (NCBI taxonomy): domain Eukaryota; kingdom Viridiplantae; phylum Streptophyta; class Magnoliopsida; order Poales; family Poaceae; genus Hordeum; species Hordeum vulgare. Next base: position 347,227,988 of record NC_058524.1, on the reverse strand, counting down.
AAAACATATAATTTGTCTATGTTTCAAATTTTCAGATATAAGTTAGAGCAGATTTAGTTTAAACCTTGTTTTTCCTATTTCAGGAGTTTAAAAAATGATTTTGAGTTGATTCTTTTTGCTACTGCTTCCTAGTGATAAAATCTTACTGTGGTAGAAGTTTCAGAATTTTTAAAGTAATTTTACTTCTGTTGTCAACAGAAACAAATTTCTGCCATACCGGCGCGTGTTGAACTCCCTTGCTTAGACTTTAGCAATTCCTTACTTGTGATGTTATATTTACTTGTGGCATGATTGAAGTGCTTATGGTGTGCTTTGTGTTTGTATCGGTAGATCATCCGGAGTGCGAAGCGTGTTACTTAGAAGCGCTCAAGAAAGACAACTATCATCAAGGCAAGTCATTTTGATCATGTTATTTTACCTATATTTTCGATGCATGGTAGATCACCTTTCTTTGCCCAATTGCATGCTGCCTAGGTACTTGGAAACTTTAGCATAAGTTGTAGTATTATGTGGTAGGAACACATCACCCCGATACTTGGCCCCGGGACGACAATTTCTTAATGTTATGCTTGAGTAGACGGGTTATCGGTTGAGTGTATACCACGAGTGATGCGAGGTTGATATAATAATCAAGACCGGACTAAGACAAGATTTTCAAGAGCTCGG
>NC_058524.1:347214822-347217322 GCF_904849725.1 Hordeum vulgare subsp. vulgare | reverse complement strand
CCAACCAAGCCAGAGCCCATAATGACTTGTGGCTATGCAGGTAAGCCTTGAGTCTTGAAGTCTCCGTCCGTCTCTTTGAGCCTGGGTGAAGCTTTCCGCAGGATGACATGGCCTCTCCAGCATCCCGGGCATCCACTGGGTTTTCCAGGGAGCCGGTCAACCGTCATTCACCCAGTGTTGCATTGCGTCCGAGGTCTTGAAAATCTTGTCTTAGCCCGGTCTTGATTATTATATCAACCTCGCATCACTCGTGGTATACACTCAACCGATAACCCGTCTACTTAAGCATAGCAAATATAACATTGTCGTCCCGGGGCCAAGTTTCGGGGTTGTTGTGTTCCTACCACATGATACTACAACTTATGCTAAAGTTTCCAAGTACCTAGGCACCATGCAATTGGGCATAGGATGGTAGAACTACAATGCATAAAACATGGGTGATAGTATGATCAAAGTGACTTGCCTGTGATGTTGACGAAGAAGAATTCCTCGAGAAATAACTTGATAGACTACTCGTCACTCTCCGATGATATCTATATAACAAACATATCATCGACATAAGCACTCATACTAGCAATCAAACAAAAGAGAGAGCGAATAGGAAATCCGAGAGAAACTTCAAATAAGACTAGGGAGTCTTCTACTAAGTCAAATACTAAATAGTTTTGTCTAACAGAAAATATTAACAAAGAACTAATATATAAATCTAACTAAGACAAAGTAAAGTGCTTTTCACAAAACCTTTGAAAGTATTCCCAAACGGGATTTGAAACAACGGTGAAAACAATTGCACGTTACTACGGAGCTAGAATTGATTTCATGAAAACTAAAATAAAAACTTGTTGCAAAACTACTGTTAACTAACATAAACAAAAAATAATAATCTTTCTAAAAATAATAAAGAAAATATTTTAAAACAAAGCTAGAAGATGAATTAGCCGAAAACCGAAAAGCGGCGAAATAGAAATTGTTTCACATGCAATAATGAGTTAAAATACTCAAACAAAGCTGAAATGTTTACCACTGATACTTAAGATCACTAGTGATCAGTACCAAAAGGAATCAAATTAAAAGCTATTTTTAAACTCCTGGAATAGGCAAAACAGTGTTTAAACCAAATCTGCTCTAACTTATATTTAAAACTTTCAAATACAGACAAATTATATGTTTTTAAAAACTACAGGAAATTTGTGAGCTACGGGAAAAAAGAATCAATGTCATCGGACTTCGGGATAAAAAGTTGTGGCTAAAACAAGATTGAAAGTTGTTGTTTTTGCTGTTTTGACGGAAAAAAACTGCTGCTATCTAGTACTAACACGTGGCAAGCTACGGAGGCTGTGTGTTTATTGGTTTGGAGCAAACGTCCTATGGCTAGTAAAAGGGCTGGCTAAATTTTAAGTGGGAAAAATAAACCGCGGTTTACTGAACTAAACCGAAAGGGTATTTCCTAGATCTAATCTAACCATCCACTAGAGATCTAAGGGCTAAAACAAAAAAAAAACAAAACAAGAACAGAGAGGGGGAGGGAGTTACCTCGCTGGGAGATGATCTCGTGGCTGGACAGTGCTCCGGCGAGGCACGTCGCCGGCGAAGGGGGAAGGGGGGCTCCGGGGCGGTGAGAAAATTGGGGAGGCGGCGGCGGGGTCCTTCTCCTCCGCGGGGAGGCGTCGGGCGGCTCGGGTGCTGCTCCTGGCCGTGGGCAGTAGGAGCTGCTGCTCGCGGCGGTGGTGCAGGGCTAGGGCGGCGGCGAGGGGAGAGGGGAGGCGGCGGCGGGGAGTTAGGGTTGGGAACGGGGTCGCGGTGGTGGGGAGGTTTATATAGGCCACGGGAAAGGCGAGCTAAGGAAGGAAGAAAAGAGCTTTGGGGAGAGTATCCCGTGGGAGAAGGGGTCGGTCTCGGCATTGGGGCAGAGAAGGAAGGAGGAGGGAGGCGGCGAAGGAAGGTGACGGGGGTGGCTCGGGCAGAGAGGAGGGAGGGAGAGTCAAGGGAGGAGAGGGAGTACTGGGGTAGGGAAGCTCGGTCCCTGGGAGAGCTGCGGGCGGTGCAGAGAAAAAAAAGGAAAGGGGCGAGGGGAGAGGGAGGTGACGAGGGAGGAAGGAGAGGTGGGGACGTGGGGAGAGGTGTCGGTCTGGTGGGGCTGTGGCGACCAAGGGGCAGTGGAAGGAGGGAGAGAATAAGGGAGAGGGAGGGCGCTGGGAGGAGACGTGATCTTGGTTCCTGGTGAAAGAAAAGGAAAGGGAGGGAGGAAGGAGAAGAAGGAAAGAGAGAGGAGATTACATGGGGAGAGAGAGGAGATTAGGAACTGGTGGGGCTGTGCATGCATGGCTGTGCATGGATGCATCGTGCATGCCTCGGGTGCATGCAAGTTACGTGGGCAAGGCTGGGCTGAGCACCTTTGCTCGCCCTGGCCGGATCCTTTTTTTTTTAAACCACAAAAAGAAGTATTAAAATAATATACATATTTTTTTTAAAGAAAAACAAACAGAGAAAATAATAACGA
>NC_058524.1:347169822-347172322 GCF_904849725.1 Hordeum vulgare subsp. vulgare | reverse complement strand
CAGTGTCACATTTACCACCAAGGTACAACAAGTTGTCAAGCAGCATAAAGATGCAGTGAAGGAAACCCTCAAGAAGAAGATTCTAGAAGAACCTGTGATGAATGAATATATTAAAGACCCTGATGGACAAGGTCTGACCAGATTTTTCTCTAATACATGCTACTCATGTGGAGAAGAAGGACATTATTCACAGGACTGCACGAAGAGAAGCCAAGAGTATCTGGGATACTTCCCGACGGAAGAAGTGGAGTTTGACCCACTTGAAATAGAAGAACTGGCCAAAATAAAGAAGTCCGGAAAGATGAACAAGTACCCTCGGAAGAACCAAATCTCTGCAGACATAGACCTGAGTCATGTCTGATGTTACAAGTGTATGAAATTTGGCCACCACAAATACATGTGCTCAGGAAGGAAGCCGGGAACCCAAGGAGCAAAGGCAAACACTAAGACGCCTCGAGACTTGTCAGAACTCATTTGCTTTTGTTGCAAGGAAGCAGGACATTTTGCCAGCGATTGTCCACAAAGGAAGAAAGCTAGAATGGAGTAGTTAAGCTTTGACCATGGCAATAAGTGTAATCCGAAGCACTCTTGTTTTTCATGAGATCATGGAGTGAAATTTTTGTAACAGAAGTCCCTGAGATTGTAATAACATCATGAATAAATAGAATTTATTGTCTCATGATTGCCTATGTTGAAAATGTATGCGTTGTTTCTCTACGAGCAAAGATCTCTGAACATTATGAGGATATGAGAAAATATGGTCTATGCAGGCATGAGTATAATTCATTTAAGTGTGGTAGTAATCGGTAAACCCACAGGATCCACTGAGTAGGAATGTACCATGATTACCAAGGAGACACATACATTCCTCTGAGTACCTATTTACTGACACCTGCAGATGACAACTCTCTACGAGTCATTCCTCAAGGGCCCAGAAACGATCATGACCCTGACCAGTGACCATGATTACCCAAAAATCCTGAAGGACATGATGAAGCACATTCATCTTGAAGGAGATGCAGTCTACAAAGACTACCCATTTGTGGAAAATGGAGCGGAACTTTGGTACGTGGATGTACACCTCCACCATGTGAAAAGAGTTTGTCCAAAGACTATGGGGCAATACTTTTTCATTTCACGTGTACCACGAGCAACCTTCTTTGATGCTGTTCGTGAAGCTGCCATGGAAGCCATACGTCAGATCGGAGAAATACTTGACGCAAGACTTCGTCATACCCAGGAATACCTGAGTGAAGTACGTGCGGAGATGATGGAGACGAAGCTAATAACCACCATGATGAAGCAAAAGATGGATGATTTCAAGGAGCACCTCGGAAAGTCCGAGTGGAACTAAGTACCTTCAAGACAGATAGATGAATAAAGTTGGCAGAAATGCTTGACCATACCCAACAATGTGGATGGCAGCATTTGTAATAGAGTACTTTTAAATTGGAGTTTTTGATAAGAAATTAAGGATGTAATAAGGATTGATTATGAAATGGATATGATTTATGGAAGAAGCTATGGTGGATCAGCAAACGTTTTCTTAGGAGCATACGAAAACCTGAGAGTTGTGATGATACGATAGATGTTTCGTTCAGCTTGCAGAACCAATGGATTATCCGAACTTCGTTCGTTGACAAGAGAAATTATGCAAAGCTTGTGAGGATGCCCAAGTGTTAGAATGCGAGATTCGCTAAACCTTATACAAAGAAATGATTTGGGTGCGGAATGGGTTGATCACCATGACGACTTACTCTTATCATTTATCTTGCTATTCGGAATGGTAAATCTGAGAGACTTACCCATATAGAGAGACGACGTTCTTTGAAGCTTTTGTTTAAGCCTTAGAATGGTATAAGAAAAGCCCATGTACATGTCACTTGTTGTCACGCGTAGGAAATTTTACGGTGAGGATGAAGCCAAGACCCTTCTCTCTGCAGGATAACCACAAATGGTAGACCACCATGAGAACCATCGATATGTTATTTAGAATTGACCACGAGACTGTCAGTTAAGAAGACCCAGTGACGGAAGAAGCTTATGTCAACAGGAGAGCATCACCAAAGGATTTAATATGATGACTGTGCGATGTCAGTTGCCAAAAACCCCAGAGGATTGTTAAAACATTTTGAGGGACCAGTATCTCTCATTTTAAGTGTGGTAGCATCCCACCTTGCCGGAGATTGGAATTGTTAGAAGACCCCCAAACCCTAACCTTTCTTTCTAGCCTCTTCGAATCTCGAGGACGAGATTCATTTTAAGTGTGGTAGTTTGTAACATCCCAAAATTATAAATTTTGGAATGTTAATATAATTATTAGATTGATTGTTTGTTTGTTTGCTGAGTGACTGAAACTTGTGTGAAATTTGAAACTTTTCGAAACTTTTGAATGAGAGGGAATAAAATGACTTTCCCCTTCTCCGGTGAATTCAAATTCAAGCTTTTAAAAGCAAAGAGAGAAGATGACATGACTTCTTCAACTATAAATAATTTGAAC
>NC_058524.1:347139822-347144822 GCF_904849725.1 Hordeum vulgare subsp. vulgare | reverse complement strand
ATTATTGTTTTGGTTATGTTAGTTAACAGTAGTTTTGCAACAAGTTCTTATTTTAGTTTTATTTGTTTTTATGAAAACAATTCTAGCTCCGTAGTAACGTGCAATTGTTTTCACCGTTGTTTCAAATCCCGTTTGGGAATACTTTCAAAGGTTTTGTGAAAAATATTTTTATTTTATCTTAGTTAGATTTATATCTTAGTTCCTTGTTATTATTTTCTGTTAGACAAAACTATTTAGTGGTTGACGTAGTAGAAGACTCTTTAGTTCTATTTGAAGTTTCTTTCGGTTGCTGGTTCGCTCTCTCTCTTTTGTTTGATTGCTAGAATCCTTGCTAGTATGTGTGCTTATGTGGATGATATTTTGTTATATAGATTTCATCGGAGAGTGACGAGTAGTCTATCAAGTTATTTTCTCGAGAAATTCTTCTTCGTCAACATCACAGGCAAGTCACTTTGATCATACTTTCACCTATGTTTTATGCATTGTAGTTCTACCATCCTATGCCCAATTGCATGCTGCCTAGGTACTTGGAAACTATATTCTAGTTGTAGTATCATGTGGTAGGAACACAACAACCCCGATACTTGGCCCCGGGACGACAATTTCTTAATGCTATGCTTGAGTAGACGGGTTATCGGTTGAGTGTATACCACGAGTGATGCGAGATTGATATAATAATCAAGACCGGACTCAGACAAGACTTTCAAGACCTCGGACGCAATGCAACACTGGGTGAAGGATGGTTGACCGGCTCCCTGGAAAACCCAGTGGATGCCCGGGATGCTGGAGAGGCCATGTCATCCTGCGGAAAGCTTCACCCAGGCTCAAAGAGACGGATGGATATTTTCAAGACCCAAGGCTTACCTGCACAGCCACAAGTCATTATGGGCTCTGGCTTGGTTGGACAACGCGGCGACTCTGGACAGGCGGTGCTAGCAGATGTAGACGAACGGTAGGAACGGATGGGCACCGACAGGGATTCAGAGGGACCCGTTGAAAGACCATGTCTTGATCATCCGGTCTTCAAACACCCTGAAGTGCGAGGACAAACCCGGAGGCGATCAAATCTTGTGGGGAACGTGTGCAAAACTCTGCAGAGTACTCAAACCTAATCGATTAGCCGTGTCCACGGTCATGGACAACTTGAGCCAAAGGAACTGAAGTTATCGGGATTTCTCAACACCATTAAATATATTTGATGTGGGAAAATTATTGACAACTCGGGTACGAGAACTGGTTGGCGGAACCATCTCGTTAACAACAAACCTTGTAGTAACATTTTTGTTTTCAACCCCTCTTGTTGTAGGATAAAACTGGCTTTATGCAAAACTTAGCTCCACCGACCAAATATGCATGTAGAGATAGTCGATTATTACTTTTCACCCCTCTCTTATGTGACTTGCCGCCATATTCAATATGCTGACCTACACGGCTGCAACGTCTTATGTTGTAGATATTTTTCTTCGACGAGTAAGAGTACGATTCAGGGTTACGGTCTACACTCAACTTGCCGTTGGTGTTTATTGGGATTCCACTCCCTTGACCGCTTCCGCTGAGATATTTAAGGTATATATCAGTTTTACACTATTTACATGTGATTGCACTTTGATATATACATTGATGTACTGTGTGTGCCAGCATACTGATCCAGGGATGGCACAGACACACAGAGGCTTGACTCGTTTTGAGTCGGGTCGCTACAGAGATGGTATCAGAGCACATGTTGACTGTAGGACGTGACCCTAGAAACTAGAAATCCCTTAGGGAAGAATCTCTCAAAAAAAGTATTTTCAAGAACATCCTTTACTTCTCATCCCTCCTGATTTCATCAAATGTTCTCTCTCACCTCAAATAGTTAGACAATACCCTTACCCCTTTGACCACATGAAGAATCAACGGAGTTCTACTTCAAAGTAAAGAGGATTTCACCACGCGTTTGAAGAATTGAAGCTACGCCAATAGTAGACTCTCAAGACCCGGAGAACTCGAAGACCCTGAAGTGTCCGAATGATTATATGACCATTAGAAGTCCAAACCCCTTATATATACTCACGTTAGATACGATGATTTGTGAGCCGTCATTGGTGTGTGTTTTCCGACGGCCACAACAAAAATCTATTCTCAAAAATATTGTTTGTATTGCGTGTATCTCCCTCCCTCTCTTACCCGTCTCATCCCCAAAACCTCAACCCTACCAGATGGAGTATGAAGCTAGACTTGTAGTCTCTGGACCAATGACCCAACTGGAAGCTGAGATATGGATTCGGAACATGGAGAACCACTTCGGGAGCAACTTGGTCTCAAGAAAGAATGAAGTGGAACACGCTCTCCAGTACTTTACCCAAAGTGCTGCTATTTGGTGGAAAATGCACCACGCCATACAAGGATTTAGTGGAGCAGAAAGTTGGGGCGAATTCAAGAACACTTTGTTAAGATCCCGTCTCATTCAGAAGAAGAAGCCTTGTGCATGCAAGATCTGTGGAGAAATAGGACACACCCAGGAAGAACACACGGATGGATGCACTCATTGTGAAGAAAATCACCCAGCTGAGGAGTGCCCAACTAGTCAGGTGACTTGTTTCTTGTGTGAAGGAACCACCCACTACCCAGCTCAGTGTCACATTTACCCCCAAGGTGCAACAAGTTGTCAAGCAACAGAAAGATGCAGTGAAGGAAACACTCAAGAAGAAGATTCTAGAAGAGCCGGTGATGAACGAAACTATTGAAGACCCTGATGGCCAAGGTCTGACCAGATTTTTCTCCAATGCATGCTACTCATGTGGAGAAGAAGGACATTATTCACACGATTGCAAGAAGAGAAGCCAAGAGTATCCGGGATACTTCCCATCGGAAGAAGTGGAGTTTGATCCACTTGAAATGGAAGAACTGGCCAAAAAGAAGGAGTCCGGAAAGAAGAAAAAGTACCTTCGGAAGAACCAAATCTCTGCAGACATAGACCTGAGTCATGTCAGATGTTACAAGTGTATGAAATTTGGCCACCACAAATACATGTGCTCAGGACGGAAGCCGGAAACCCAAGGAGTGAAAGCTAAGAAGCCTCGAGACTTGTCAGAACTCATATGCTTTCGTTGCAAGGAAGCAGGACATTTTGCTAGCGATTGTCCGCAAATGAAGAAAGCTAGAATGGAGTAATTAAGTTTTGACCATGGCAATAAGTGTAATCTGAAGCACTCTTGTTTTTCATGAGATCATGGAGTGAAATTTTTGTAATAGAAGTCCCTGAGATTGTAATAACATCATGGATAAATGGAAATTATTGTCTCTTGATGGTCTGTGTTGAAACTGTATGCGTTGTCTCTCTTCGAGCAAAGATCTCTGAACATTATGAGGATATGAGAAAATATGGTTTATGCAGGCATGAGTATAATTCATTTAAGTGTGGTACTAATCGGTAAACCCCACAAGATCCACTGAGTAGGAATGTATCATAACTACCAAGGAGACACATACATTCCTCTGAGTACCTATTTACTGAGACATGCAGATGACAACTCTCTACGAGTCATTCCTCAAGGGCCCAGAAACGATCATGACCCTGACCAGTGATCACGATTACCCGAAAATCCTGAAGGACATGATGAAGCACATTCATCTTGAAGGAGATGCAGTCTACAAAGGCTACCCATTTGTGGAAAATGGAGCGGAACTTTGGTACGTGGAAGTACACCTCCACCATGTGAAAAGAGTTTGTCCAAAGACTATGGGGCAATACTTTTTCATTTCACGTGTACCACGAGCAACCTTCTTTGATGTTGTTCGTGAATCTGCCATGGAAGCCATACGTCAGATCGGAGAAATACTTGAAGTAAGACTTCGTCATACCCAGGAATACCTGAGTGAAGTACGTGCGGAGATGATGGAGACGAAGCTAATAACCACCATGATGAAGCAAAAGATGGATGATTTCAAGGAGCACCTCGGAAAGTCCGAGTGGAACTAAGTACCTTCAAGAGAGATAGATGAATAAAGTTGGCAGAAATGCTTGACCATACCGAACAATGTGGATGGCAGCAATTGTAATAGAGTACTTTTGAATTGGAGTTTTTGATAAGAAATTAAGGATGTAATAAGGATTGATTATGAAATGGATATGATTTATGGAAGAAGCTATGGTGGATCAGCAAACGTTTTCTTAGGAGCATACGAAAACCTGAGAGTTGTGAAGATACGATAGATGTTTCGTTCAGCTTGCAGAACCAATGGATTATCCGAACTTCGTTCGTTGACAAGAGAAATTATGCAAAGCTTGTGAGGATGCCCAAGTGTTAGAATGCGAGATTCGCTAAACCTTATACAGAGAAATGATTTGGGTGCGGAATAGATTGATCACCATGACGACTTACTCCTATCATTTATCTTGCTATTCGGAATGGTAAATCTGAGAGACTTACCCATATAGAGTGACGACGTTCTTTGAAGCTTTTGTTTAAGCCTTAGAATGGTATAAGAAAAGCCCATGTACATGGCACCTGTTGTCACGCGTAGGAAATTTTACGGTGAGGATGAAACCAAGACCCTTTTCTCTGCAGGAGGACCACAAATGGTAGACCACCATGAGAATCATCGATATATTATTTTGAATTGACCACGAGACTGTCAGTTAAGAAGACCCAGTGACGGAAGAAGCTTATATCAACGGGAGAACATCACCAAAGGATTTAATATGAAGACTGTGTGATGTCAGTTGACAAAAACCCCGGAGGATCGTTAAAGCATTTTGAGGGACCAGTATCTCTCATCTTAAGTGTGGAAGCATCCCGCCACCGTCACCTCTCCCCAACCCTAGCCGCCGTCTCTCCACCGCGGCCTCCACAAGCCGCCGCCGACGCCTCACCCCACCGCCGCCCTAGCCGCCGTCGCGAGCAGCGGCAGCAGCCCGAAAGCTGCTGCACCTCGGCCTCGCCGCGGAGGAGGAGCCCTCCCTGAACTCTCTCTCCACCGCCGCCTCTTCCCCGAGGAGGAGAAGCACCCCACCGCCG
>NC_058524.1:347104822-347114822 GCF_904849725.1 Hordeum vulgare subsp. vulgare | reverse complement strand
ACCTCGGCCTCGCCGCGGAGGAGGAGCCCTCCCTGAACTCTCTCTCCACCGCCGCCTCTTCCCCGCGGAGGAGGAACCTCACCGCCGCCGCCCGACGCCCCACCGCCCGGAGCTACTCCCTCCTTCCTCGCCGGCCATCCCCTTTCTTGCCGGTGCAAACCTCCAGAAGTAGGTAGCAACCTCTCTCTCTCTATTTCATGCACTCCATCTCAGCCATTAGAAGCTTGCCACGTGTGCCTCTGATTAGCACTAGCAGTTTCGTAATTTCTGTCCAGATTTCGAAAACAGAAACTTTCAATCTTGTTTTGATCACAACTTTTTATCCGTACGTCCAATGACATTGATTCTTTTTCCAGTAGCTCACAAATTTCCTGTAGTTTTTAAAAATATATAATGTTTCTGTGTTGGGAATTTTCAAATATAAGTTAGAGCAGATTTAGTTTAAACACTGTTTTGCCTATTCCAGGAGTTTGAAAAATGATATTGAGTTGATTCTTTTTGCTACTGTTTTCTAGTGATAAAACCTTACTGTAGTAGAATTTTCAGAATTTTCCAAGTATTTTTACTGGTGTTTTCAACAGAAACAAGTTTCTGTCCTACCGACGCGCGATAAAATTCTTTTGCGTAGTCGTTTGCCAATCTTTGCATGTGATGTTATTTTTTCTATCGTGGCATGATTGAATTGCTTATGGTGTGCTTTGTGTTTGTATCAGTAGATCATCCGGAGTGCGAAGCGTGTTACTTAGAGACGCTCGAGCAGGACAACTATCATCAAGGCAAGTCATCTTTGATCATGTTATTTTTACCTATGTTTTCAATGCATAGTAGATCACCTTCTTTGCCCTATTTGCATGCTGCCTAGGTACTTGGAAACTTTAGTCATAGGTGTAGTATCATGTGGTAGGAACACCAACACCCCGATACTTGGCCCCGGGACGACAATGTTATATATGCTATGCTCTAGTAGACGGGTTATCGGTTGAGTGTATTCCACGAGTGATGCGAGGTTGATATAATAATCAAGACCGGACTAAGACAAGATTTTCAAGACCTCGGACGCAATGCAACACTGGGTGAAGGACGGTTGATCGGCTCCCTGGAAAACCCAGTGGATGCCCGGGATGCTGGAGAGGCCATGTCATCCTGCGGAAAGCTTCACCCAGGCTCAAAGGGACGGACGGAGACTTCAAGACCCAAGGCTTACCTGCACAGCCACAAGTCATTATGGGCTCTGGCTTGGTTGGACAACGCGGCGACTCTGGACAGGCGGTGCTAGCAGATGTAGACGAACGGTAGGAATGGATGGGCACCGACAGGGATTCAGAGGGACCCGTTGAAAGACCATGTTTTGATCATCCGGTCTTCAAACACCCTGAAGTGCGAGGACAAACCCGGAGGCGATCAAATCTTGTGGGGAACGTGTGCAAAACTCTGCAGAGTACTCAACCTAATCGATTAGCCGTGTCCACGGTCATGGACATCTTGAGCCGAAGGCATTGAATTTCCCCTGAACTCTCGACACAACTTAATAATGATGTGGGTGTTAACAACTATTCGGGTACGAGAATTGGTTGGCGGAACCATCTCGTTAACAACAAACTATGTAGTAATATTTTGCTTTCAAACCCTTTTGTTGTAGGATAAAACTAGCTTTATGCAAAAACTTAGCTCCACCGGCCAAATATGCATGTAGAGATAGTGATTATTATTTTACTCCCTCTCTTGATGATTTGCCAGCATATTCGATATGCTGACCTACACGGCTGCAACGTATCATGTTGCAGAGTACTTTTCCGACCAGGAGTGAGGCTACCGTTCTACGCTCAGCGACATGCCCTTGGAGTCGGATGGACTCGTCTACCTGATGCTTCCGCTTAGTCTTCGTTAGATAATCTCATGAGTTTGGCCTTCAGCCACTTTATTGTACTCCGTTATTGTAATAAGGTACTCTTTATGAGATTTCGATTAATAAAGCTGTGTGATTGCACTCTTGAATATATACATTATGTACTGTGTGTGTACCAGCATGATCTTGGGATGGTACAGAAACACCAGAGGCTTGACTCGTTGAGTCGGGTCGCTACAGAAATGGTATCAGAGCACACGCTGACCTTAGGACGTAACCTCTAGGAATGGAAAAGCCTTAGGAAGAAAACTATTTTCTCTAAAATCTTCTATTTCCTCTTCTGATCATTTCTGACTTCTCTCCGATTTTCCAATGTTTAGATGGCCACCTTCATCCCTGTTATGTTCACGGAGTTTTGCCAGCCCGACACCACTATGCCGTTCGGAAAAGAGCTGGTGCAGATCACCAAAGACTTGAGGATTGCTGTGCCGACTATCACAGGGAAGCCAACTTCGTCGTACCCGGAGGATTCACGCTACAGGATCGAGGTGCATATTCCCGGAAGGACATTCGAGCCGCGCACTGAGCCGATGGATTTCAAGTTCATCGCACCCAACTGGATTCTCGGAAGGGACATGGCGATCCATTGTGCACTCGGACGTATCAAGGATAAATACAAAGGCTGCCCTATTTCTCCAGACCTATTCGTTGTATCCTGGAGAAATGAAGACGGAGACATCATCTCAAGCAAGACCAACGACGCTCTCTTGTCTTATACCCAAACCTTGGAGAAGCACAGCGGAACTCTGGAGTATCACGCGATCAAGGACGCCAGGAAGATCAAGCAACTGTCACTCCGCGAGCTTGAACTTGAAGATGCAGCCCGGGAAGCCCACTATGAGCATGAGCTGGAAGTGAAGGATTTTCTGGAGCGGATCAAGAAGCTGAAGACTCGAGTTGCATACCTGGAGGAGGAACTGGACATGGGCGAGAACCTTCATCCCGAAGGAGACGTAACCCCCGTGATCAGCAACGACGAGGACTATGAAGAAAGCTCCACCGAAGGACCCGACACTATGCTATTTTGAGGAGGACACTTAGACTAGACCACCAATTTTTACTTTATCGTTTTACGTTTTAGGCCGATGTTTAGGATTATCGATTTTGTATCCTCGTGTGAACCTTTGTGATGTTTGAATAAAATGTGTGGTGTGATATTTGTGTGTTGCATTCATATGGGTAGTGTAATTCCTCTAGACAATTGTTCTATGCTAATCTCACCCCTCTACAAACATCAGATGCCTCCAAGACGCGCCCCTACCTCCAACTTTCCGCCGGAACTCACCCAGTTGATCCAGCAACAAAACACCCTGATGCAACTGATCATCCAGAACCAGAACAACAACAACCATCATCCACCCCAGGCCGACAACCTTACCCGTTTTCTGAGGTTGAACCCTCCAACTTTCTCCAGCAGCATTGAGCCCATTGTGGCAGATGATTGGCTTCGCAAGATGGAGCGTGAGCTCATCACCGCTGGTTGTTCTGAAGCTGAGAAGGTGCGTTTTGCCGCGCATCAACTTGAAGGCCCTGCAGCTGCTTGGTGGGAGAACTACACCACCACTTATCCCATTGCTGGAGTCACTTGGGAGCAATTCAAGCAAGCCTTCCGCACCGCACATGTCTCAGCTGGTGCAATGAGTCTGAAGAAGCGTGAGTTTCGCAACTTACGCCAGGGGAGTCGCACTGTGGCCCAGTACGTTGATGATTTCAGCATGCTTGCCCGTTATGCACCCGGAGATGTGGCCGATGATGCGGCCAAGCAGGAGAAGTTCTTGGAAGGACTGAATGATGAGCTGAGCATTCAGTTGATGGTAGCCACTTTCAACAACTACCAGGAGCTGGTTGATAAGGCCCTCATCTTGGAGGGGAAACATCAGCAGATGGAGAACCGCAAGCGAAAGTATGGGGTTGGAAAGTTCAACTCCGGCACTCAGCAGAAGCCTCGCTACACCCCCTACTCAGGGAATACCGGGACTGGATCCGGTAAGTTTGGTGGACATGTTCAGCATAACCACCCTGTGCACAACCATGGAGGCCACAACCATGGAGGAAATGGGAATCACCGCAACAACAACAACTTCAAGAATGGCGGTACTGGCACTCAGCAGAATTCAACTCCAGCTCAGAAGGATCTGACTCACATCACTTGCTTCAAGTGTCAGAAGAAGGGACACTATGCCACTGATTGTCCCCAGAACAAGCAGGGAAATGGAAACGGCAACGGCAACGGCAACTCTGCAGCAAAGAAGCCCAATCCTTTTCCTCGAGCTCAGGTGAACCACATTGATGTGGAAGAGGTCTATGATCACCCCGATACTGTGGTTGGTAAGTTTTTGCTAAATTCACATCCAGTATTGGTACTTTTTGATTCTGGCGCAACGCATTCATTCATATCAAGGGTAGTTGTGGAAAAGTATAGTTTGCCAACTAGAACCCTCAGCCAACCTATTAAGGTCAGTTCCCCAGGAGGCATGATGACAGCCGGGATAGGATGCCATGCTTTGAGTCTCAACATCGGGAACCATAATTTCCCCACCGACCTCATCGTATTAGAGTCCCAGGGATTGGATGTAATCCTAGGCATGGATTGGATGGCCAAGTATGAAGGTAATATCGATTGTGCCCTTAAGTCTATTTTGCTCACCACCCCCGAGCAGAAGCGGATTAAGTACGTGTCTCAGCGCCCGACCCGGAGTAAGCGAGTAAACTCTCTCACGGGAGTAGTCTAGGAGGAAGTACCGATTGTACAGGAGTACCCAGATGTATTTCCGGAAGAATTGCCGGGCATGCCACCCGATAGAGAGATTGAGTCTTGATTGAGCTATTACCCGGAACAGCCCCGATATCCAAGAGACCCTATCGGATGCCCGCAAATGACTTGATAGAAATCAAGAAGCAAATTAAAGAGTTATTGGACAAAGGGTATATTCGCCCAAGTTCTTCACCTTGGGGAGCCCCAGTGCTCTTGGTTGAAAAGAAGGACAAGTCCCTGAGAATGGTTGTCGATTATCGTGCATTGAACGATGTGACCATCAAGAACAAGTACCCCTTGCCGATGATCAATGATCTGTTTGATCAGTTAGTTGGAGCTCGCATATTCTCAAAGATCGATCTTCGATCCGGGTATCATCAGTTAAAGATTCGTGAACAGGATATACCCAAGACAGCCTTTACCACTCGGTACGGCTTGTATGAGTACACGGTCATGTCATTTGGACTGACTAATGCTCCGGCATATTTTATGAATCTGATGAACAAGGTATTTATGGAGTACTTGGACAAGTTTGTCGTGGTGTTCATCGATGACATACTGATATTCTCCAAGAACGAAGAGGAACACAAGGAACATCTGCGTTTAGTTCTGGAGAAGCTTCGAGAGCATAAGTTATATGCAAAGTTCAGCAAATGTGAGTTTTGGTTGAAGGAAGACGGATTTCTCGGACACGTCATCTCAGGAGAAGGAATAGCAGTGGACCCTGCCAAGGTCGCAGCAGTCACCGAATGGGTAGCACCCACTTCAGTCAAGGAGATCCGCAGTTTCCTCGGACTTGCCGGATATTACCGGAGGTTCATTGAGAATTTCTCAAAGATTGCCAAGCCCATGACAGAGTTATTGAAGAAGGAATCCAAGTATGTTTGGACCGAGGAATGTGAAACCAGTTTTCAAGAGTTGAAGAAACGTCTTGTTACAGCCCCAGTGCTGATATTGCCGAACATTCGGAAGGATTTCCAGGTTTACTGTGACGCTTCTCGTCAAGGACTTGGAGGAGTGCTCATGCAAGAAGGCAAAGTTGTAGCCTATGCATCCAGACAGCTCAGACCTCATGAGTTGAATTATGCCACACATGACTTGGAACTAGCTGCCGTAGTGCACGCTCTCAAGACCTGGAGACATTTCCTGATCGGAAATAGTTGTGATGTTTACACTGATCACAAGAGCCTGAAATATATCTTCACGCAGAAGGAGTTGAACCTCAGACAGAGGCGATGGCTAGAGTTGATCAAGGACTACGACATGAGATTGCATTATCACCCAGGCAAGGCAAATGTTGTAGCCGATGCGTTGAGCCGCAAGAGTTATGTGAACACGCTCACAGCGGGAGGATTACCCCAGGAGTTAGTCGATGATCTCCGAGATCTCAAATTGGAGATAGTTCCAAGAGGATTTGTTGCCACACTGGAAATTCAGTCTACTTTGACGGAAAAGATCCGTGAAGCACAGAAAGCTGACAAAGAGATAGCTGAGATTAAGCAGAAAATGGAAGACGGGAAAGCTAAAGGTTTTCGTGAGGATGAACACGGAACTTTATGGTTTGAGGATCGCATCTATGTGCCCAATGATCCCAAACTCAGGAAGTTGATACTTCAGGAAGCTCATGATTCCCCGTACTCGATACACCCTGGTAACACCAAGATGTATCTGGATCTGAAAGAAAGTTTCTGGTGGACAGGATTGAAGAAAGACATTGCTGAGTACGTAGCTATATGCGATGTTTGTCAGCGAGTAAAAGCCGAGCATCAGAAGCCAGCAGGTTTGCTCCAACCTCTGCCGATACCCGAATGGAAATGGGAAAAGCTTGGTATGGACTTCATCACAGGATTACCTCGGACCCGTTCTGGCTATGATTCTATTTGGGTTGTGGTCGATCGGTTGACCAAGGTAGCTCACTTCATTCCGGTGAAGACTACCTACACTAGTGCCAAGCTGGCCAAGATTTATATGACGAGGATCGTATGTCTGCACGGAGTACCAAAGAGCATTGTGTCTGATAGAGGGACTCAGTTCACATCAAAATTTTGGCACCAACTGCACGAAACCTTGGGAACAAGATTGGAGTTCAGCACAGCATTTCACCCGCAGACAGATGGACAGACCGAGAGAGTTAATCAAATTCTGGAAGACATGTTGAGAGCTTGCGCACTAGACTATGGGTCTAGTTGGGATGACAATTTACCGTATGCCGAGTTCTCATACAACAACAGCTACCAGACCAGTCTGAAGATGGCCCCTTTCGAAGCTCTATACGGAAGGAGGTGCAGAACACCATTGACGTGGGATGGAGTTGGCGACCGACAACTTTTTGGTCCCGACCTCATCCGAGATTCTGAAGAGAAGGTCAAGCTTATTCGTGACCGACTCAAGATAGCTCAGTCCAGGCAGAAGAGTTATGCCGACAGCAAACGCAAGGAAGTAACATACGAAGTGGGAGATCGAGCATATCTTCGGGTGTCTCCACTTCGAGGAATCAAGAGATTCGGTGTGAAAGGAAAACTAGCACCACGTTTCATTGGCCCCTACAAAATTCTTGAACGTAGAGGCGAAGTTGCATACAAACTGGAACTGCCGGAAGGATTGTCCGGAGTTCATGATGTCTTCCATGTTTCCCAGTTGAAGAAATGCCACGCTGAGATGGCCGATGTTCCGTTGAGAGATACAGTGCCCCTAGAGGCCATACAGCTTGACAGCGATCTGACGTATGAGGAGAAACCCGTCCGAATTCTCGAGACCGCCAACAGAGTTACCCGCAGCAAGATCATCAAGTTCTGCAAGGTGTTGTGGAGCCACCACACCGAGGAAGAAGCCACCTGGGAACGAGAAGAGGATCTTCGTCGAGACCAGCTGCACCTATTTTCTAGTCAACCCGAATCTCGAGGGCGAGATTCATCTTAAGGTGGGTAGGTTTGTAACATCCCAATTTTCGTAAATTCGGATGTTAATAGATCATTCATTTGCATCCCACATTTTATGCATCATTGTGTTCCTCTGAAAATTTTTATCGTTATGTGACTGCAGGCAATTTATCGGAGCGGAGATAATATGACTTCTCCCCTGTGAGTTAAAGTCATCATTTTTGATTTTTGCAAATTTTTCCAAACTCCGAATTATTTTAGTCGAGTTTTTTTTCCGATCGCGTTGTGTGATCCTAGTGCATAAAACTTTTTTTTAGTTGCATTAGGTGGAACTAGGGTTCCTATATATATTATATATGTATTAGTTGTATATGTATTTTGTTTTCCTAAGTATTCTAGCGCATATATGTATATTAGTACTTTTTTTCCTAGTATTTTGTTAGCTAGGAAAATATATTTTTTCTGTTTTGTTTTGTTTTTTTTTATTTCTTTTTGTTGCTGCTGTTTGTTTGTTTTTTTTTCAAAAAAAAAAAAAACAAAACAGCCCAGCCACCCCATGCATGCACGCATGCCTTGCATGCAGCCTCCCCCACGTCCCCAATCCCTCTCCCTCCCCACGTCTCCTCCTTCCTATTTTCTCTCCCTTTTCCTTATTTCTCTCTTCCTTCTTTCTCCTCCCTCTCTTTCCTATTTTTCTCTCCCATGATCTCCTTCCCAAAGTTCTCCCTCTCCTTCCTTTCTACTCTCCTCCCCTAAGCCTATATAAACCCCCCCCACCTCCACCTCTCCCCAACCCTAGCCGCCGTCTCTCCACCGCCGCCTCCACAAGCCGCCGCCGGCGCTTCACCCCACCGCCGCCCTAGCCGCCGCCGCGAGCAGCGGCAGCAGCCCGAAAGTTGCTGCACCTCGGCCTCGCCGCGGAGGAGGAGCCCTCCCCGAACTCTCTCTCCACCGCCGCCTCTTCCCCGCGGAGGAGGAACCTCACCGCCGCCGCCCGACGCCCCACCGCCCGGAGCTACTCCCTCCTTCCTCGCCGGCCATCCCCTTTCTTGCCGGTGCAACACCTCCAGAAGCAGGTAGCAACCTCTCTCTCTCTATTTCATGCACTCCATCTCAGCCATTAGAAGCTTGCCACGTGTGCCTCTGATTAGCACTAGCAGTTTCGTAATTTCTGTCCAGATTTCGAAAACAGAAACTTTCAATCTTGTTTTGATCACAACTTTTTATCCGTACGTCCAATGACATTGATTCTTTTTCCAGTAGCTCACAAATTGCCTGTAGTTTTTAAAAATATATAATGTTTCTGTGTTGGGAATTTTCAAATATAAGTTAGAGCAGATTTAGTTTAAACACTGTTTTGCCTATTCCAGGAGTTTGAAAAATGATATTGAGTTGATTCTTTTTGCTACTGTTTTCTAGTGATAAAACCTTACTGTAGTAGAATTTTCAGAATTTTCCAAGTATTTTTACTGGTGTTTTCAACAGAAACAAGTTTCTGTCCTACCGACGCGCGATAAAATTCTTTTGCGTAGTCGTTTGCCAATCTTTGCATGTGATGTTATTTTTTCTATCGTGGCATGATTGAATTGCTTATGGTGTGCTTTGTGTTTGTATCAGTAGATCATCCGGAGTGCGAAGCGTGTTACTTAGAGACGCTCGAGCAGGACAACTATCATCAAGGCAAGTCATCTTTGATCATGTTATTTTTACCTATGTTTTCAATGCATAGTAGATCACCTTCTTTGCCCTATTTGCATGCTGCCTAGGTACTTGGAAACTTTAGTCATAGGTGTAGTATCATGTGGTAGGAACACCAACACCCCGATACTTGGCCCCGGGACGACAATGTTATATATGCTATGCTCTAGTAGACGGGTTATCGGTTGAGTGTATTCCACGAGTGATGCGAGGTTGATATAATAATCAAGACCGGACTAAGACAAGATTTTCAAGACCTCGGACGCAATGCAACACTGGGTGAAGGACGGTTGATCGGCTCCCTGGAAAACCCAGTGGATGCCCGGGATGCTGGAGAGGCCATGTCATCCTGCGGAAAGCTTCACCCAGGCTCAAAGGGACGGACGGAGACTTCAAGACCCAAGGCTTACCTGCACAGCCACAAGTCATTATGGGCTCTGGCTTGGTTGGACAACGCGGCGACTCTGGACAGGCGGTGCTAGCAGATGTAGACGAACGGTAGGAATGGATGGGCACCGACAGGGATTCAGAGGGACCCGTTGAAAGACCATGTTTTGATCATCCGGTCTTCAAACACCCTGAAGTGCGAGGACAAACCCGGAGGCGATCAAATCTTGTGGGGAACGTGTGCAAAACTCTGCAGAGTACTCAACCTAGTCGATTAGCCGTGTCCACGGTCATGGACATCTTGAGCCGAAGGCATTGAATTTCCCCTGAACTCTCGACACAACTTAATAATGATGTGGGTGTTAACAACTATTC
>NC_058524.1:347057322-347064822 GCF_904849725.1 Hordeum vulgare subsp. vulgare | reverse complement strand
TTGAATGCAAATTCAATTCATACTTCAATTCGCTATAACTTGCGTTGTAGTGCTCCATTTCAAGAAATTCTTTCTACAAATAAATTCGTATGTCTTATACTATTTGTCAAATAACATTCATGTTGTTCTCCCAATATTTTTTTATCATCTCCCATAGTATATGCAAGTCGAGCTTATATAGCAATAGTTCATCGTCCATTTCCTCTTTTGATCTCATTCCTGCACCTTCACTTTACAACACACTTAGGACCTTTTTATTAAACCTTAGTATGTTGTTATTTTGCACCAAGACATGCTTGGTTCTTATGTTCTGTTGGTTGTTCCTTTTTGGCATGAATGTTTATTGAATGCTATTTGTTTATGATAGATTGCTCGGAGTGTGGCGACTAGAATTATCAGGATTATGAGAGCGACTATCTACATCAAGTAATACCAGGCAAGTCACTTTGATCATACTATCACCTATGTTTTATGCATCGTAGTTCTACCATCCTATCCCAATTGCATGCTGCTTAGGTACTTGGAAATTTTAGTATAGATTATAGTATCATGTGGTAGGCACACAACAACCCCGATACTTGGCCCGGGACGACAATTTCTTAATGCTATGCTTGAGTAGACGGGTTATCGGTTGTGTGTATATCACGAGTGATGCGAGGTTGATATAATAATCAAGACCGGACTAAGACAAGATTTTCAAGACCTCGGACGCAATGCAACACTGGGTGAAGGACGGTTGATCGGCTCCCTGGAAAACCCAGTGGATGCCCGGGATGCTGGAGAGGCCATGTCATCCTGCGGAAAAGTTTCACCCAGGCTCAAAGAGACGAACGGATATTTTGAAGACCCAAGGCTTACCTGCACAGCCACAAGTCATTATGGGCACTGGCTTGGTTGGACAACGCGGCGACTCTAGACAGGCGGTGCTAGCAGATGTAGACGAACGGTAGGAATGGATGGGCACCGACAGGGATTCAGAGGGACCCGTTGAAAGACCATGTTTTGATCATTCGGTCTTCAAACCCCTGAAGTGCGAGGACAAACCCGGAGGCGATCAAATCTTGTGGGGAACGTGTGCAAAACTCTGCAGAGTACTCAAACCAAATTGATTAGCCGTGTCCACGGTCATGGACAACTTGAGCCAAAGGAACTGAAGTTATCTGGATTTCTCAACACCATTAAATGTATTTGATGAGGGTAATTATTGACAACTCGGGTACGAGAACTGGTTGGCGGAACCATATCGTTAACAACAAACCTTGTAGTAACATTTTGCTTTCAACCCCTCTTGTTGTAGGATAAAACTGGCTTTATGCAAAACTTAGCTCCACCGACCAAATATGCATGTAGAGATAGTTGATTATTACTTTACCCCCCTCTCTTATGTGACTTGCCGGCATATTCAATATGCTGACCTACACGGCTGCAACGTCTTATGTTGCAGATATTTTTCTTCGACGAGTAAGAGTACGATTCAGGGTTACGGTCTACACTCAACTTGCCGTTGGTGTTTATTGGGACTCCACTCCCTTGACCGCTTCTGCTGAGATAATTAAGGTATATATCAGTTTTACGCTATTTTACATGTGATTGCACTTTGATATATACATTGATGTACTGTGTGTGCCAGCATACTGATCCAGGGATGGCACAGAAACACAGAGGCTTGACTCGTCTTGAGTCGGGTCGCTACAGAGATGGTATCAGAGCACATGTTGACTGTAGGACGTGACCCTAGAAACTGGAAATTTCTTAGGAAAGGATCTCTCAAAATTTCTATTTTTCAAGAACACCTTTTACTTCTCATCTCTTCTGAGTTCATTAAATTTTCTCTCTCACCTAAAATAGTTATACAATCCCATTACGCCTTCGACCTCATGAAGAATCAACGGAGTTCTACTTCAAAGTAAAGAGGATTTCACCACGCGTTTGAAGAATTGACGCTACACTAACAGAGGACTCCCAAGACCCGAAGAACTCAAAGACCCTGAAGTGTCCGAATAATTATATGACCATTAGAAGTCCAAACCCCTTTTATGTACCCACGTTAGATACGATGATTTGTGAGCCGTCATTGGTGTGTGTTTTCCGACGACCACAACAGAAACCCATTCTCAAAAATATTGTTTGTATTGTGTGTGTCTCCCTCCCTCTCTTACCCGTCTTATCCCCAAAACCTCAACCCTACCAGATGGAGTATGAAGCTGGACTTGTAGTCTCTGGACCAATGACCCAACTGGAAACTGAAATATGGATTCAGAACATGGAGAACCACTTCGGGAGTAACTTGATCTCAAGGAAGTATGAAGTGGAACATGCTCTCCAGTACTTTACCCAAAGTGCTGCTATGTGGTGGAAAATGCATCATGCCATACAAGGATTTAGTGGAGCAGAAACTTGGGACGAATTCAAGGACACTCTATTAAGATCCCGACTTATTTAGAAGAGCTATGATAATACGAAGGAGAAGACTTGTGCATGCAAGATCTGTGGAGAAATAGGACACACCCAGGAAGAACACAAGGATGGATGCACTCATTGTGAAGAAAATCACCCACTTGAGGAGTGCCCAAGTAGTCAGGTGACTTGTTTCCTTTGTGAAGGAACCACCCACTACCCAGCTCAGTGTCACATTTACCCCAAGGTGCAACAAGTTGTCAAGTAGCAGAAAGATGCAGTGAACGAAACACTCAAGAACAAGATTCGTGAAGAACCGGTGATGAGCGAATATATTGAAGACCCTGATGGACAAGGTCTGACCAGATTTTTTCCAATGCATGCTACTCATATGGAGAAGAAGGACATTATTTACAGGACTGCACGAAGAGAAGCCAAGAGTATCTGGGAAACTTCCCGATGAAAGAAGTGGAGTTTGATCCACTTGAAATAGAAGAACTGGCCAAAATAAAGGAGTCCGGAAAGAAGAAAAAGTACCCTCGGAAGAACCAAATCTCTGCAGACATAGACCTGAGTCATGTCAGATGTTACAAGTGTATGAAATTTGGCCACCACAAATACATGTGCTCAGGAAGGAAGCCGGAAATCCAGAGCAAAAGCAAAAGCTAAGAAGCCTCGAGACTTGTCAGAACTCATTTGCTTTCGTTGCAAGGAAGCAGGACATTATGCTAGTGATTGTCCACAAGGGAAGAAAGCTAAAATGGAGTAGATATGTTTTGACAGTGGCAATAAGTGGAACCTGAAGCACTCTTGTTTTTCATGAGATCATGGAGTGAATTTTTTTGTAACAGAAGTCCCTGAGATTGTAATAACATCATGAATAAATGGAATATATTGTCTCATGATTGCCTATGTTGAAAATGTATGCATTGTTTCTCTATGAGCAAAGAACTCTGAACAATTATGAGGATATGAGAAAATATGGTCTATGCAGACATGAGTATAATTCATTTTAAGTGTGGTAGTAATCAGTAAAACCACAGGATCCACTGAGTAGGAATGTACCATAACCAAGGAGACATATACATTCCTCTGAGTACCTATTTACTGACACCTGCAGATGACAACTCTCTACGAGTCATTCCTCAAGGGCCCAGAAACGATCATGACCCTGACCAGTGATCATGATTACCCGAAAATCCTGAAGGACATGATGAAGCACATTCACCTTGAAGGAGATGCAGTCTACAAAGGCTACCCATTTGTGGAAAATGGAGTGGAACTTTGGTACGTGGAAGTACACCTCCACCATGTGAAAGGAGTTTGTCCAAAGACTATGGGGCAATACTTTTTCATCTCACGTGTGCCACGAGCAACCCTCTTTGATGCTGTTCGTGAAGCTGCCATGGAAGCCATACGTCAGATCGGAGAAATACTTGAAGCAAGACTCCGTCATACCCAAGAATACCTGAGTCAAGTACGTGCGGAGATGATGGAGATGAAGCTAATGGCCACCATGATGAAGCAAAAGATGGATGATTTCAAGGAGCACATTGGAAAGTTCGAGTGGAACTAAAGTACCTCCAAGAGAGGCAGATGAATAAAGTTGGCAGAAATGCTCGACCATACCGAACAATGTGGACGACAACATTTGTAATAGAGTACTTTTGAATTGGAGTTTTTGAGGATAAATTAAGGATGTAATAAAGGATTGATTTTGAAATGACTATGATCTATGGAAGAAGTTATGATGGATCAGCACACGTTTTCTTAGGAGCATACGAAAACCTGAGAGTTGTGAAGAACGATAGATGCTTTGTTCAGCTTGCAGAACCAATGGATTATCCGAACTTCGTCTGTGGACAAGAGAAATTCTGCAACGCTTGTGAGGATGCCCAAGTGTTAGAATGCGAGATTCGCTAAACCTTATACAGAGAAATGATTTGGGTGCGGAATGGATTGATCACCACGACGACCTACTCTTATCATTGATCTTGCTATTCGGAATGGTAAATCTGAGAGACTTACCCATATAGAGAGACGACGTTCTTTGAAGCTTTTGTTTAAGCCTTAGAATGGTATGATGAAAGCCCATGTACA
This sequence comes from Hordeum vulgare subsp. vulgare, assembly GCF_904849725.1. NCBI lineage: Eukaryota > Viridiplantae > Streptophyta > Magnoliopsida > Poales > Poaceae > Hordeum > Hordeum vulgare. The sequence goes on along the minus strand of NC_058524.1, from coordinate 347,060,325 downwards.
TGGCACTTGTTGTCACACGTAGGAAATTTTACGGTGAGAATGAAACCAAGACCCTCTCTCTGCAGGATAACCACAAATGGTAGACCACCATGAGAACCATCGATAGGTTAGTTAGAATTGACCACGAGACTATCAGTTAAGAAGACCCAGTGACGAAAGAAGCTTATATCAACGGGAGAGCATCACCAAAGGATTTGATATGAAGAGTGTGCGATGTCAGTTGCCAAAACCCAGAGGATCGTTAAAGCATTTTGAGGGACCAGTATCTCTCATTTTAAGTGTGGTAGCATCCCACCTTGCCGGAGAATGGATTGTTAGAAGACCCCCAAACCCTAACCTTTCTTTCTAGCCTCTTCGAATCTCGAGGACGAGATTCATTTTAAGTGTGGTAGTTTGTAACATCCCAAAATTATAAATTTTGGAATGTTAATATAATTATTAGATTGATTGATTGTTTGTTTGTTTGAGTAATTGAAACTTGAGTGGAATTTGAAACTTCTCAAAAAAAATGAGAGGGAATAAAATGACTTTCCCAAAATTTTCTATTTTGAATCCCTTTACAATTTTGAGTTTGAATATTTTCAAAACCCTTTGATTAAAAAAAAATCAAACGAGAGGAGGAAAATGACCCTCCAAAATCAGAGGCTATGTCTTGATTCAAATTTTAAGTATTTGCAATTTATTCGAAATTCAAATTCCTTTTCATTTTAAAGTTATTGCAAAAAAATAATTTTTTTTAAAAAGTATTTTTTTGGTTTTTAAAATATGTTCATGTTTTAGAAAATTTTATTCTGAAAATTTTGATATATAATATGTCTATATAAAATGTTCTCTCTTTTTTATTTATACATTTTCTTCTTTGTTTTTTTTTAAAAAAAATTTTTTGTTCGTTCGCAAAAAAAAAGAAAAAGAAAAAACAAAGGCCATGGCCGGCGGTGTGCATGCATGCTGGCCGTTCAGCCCATGCGGCACTTATTCTTTTTCTTTTCTATTTCCTCCTCTTTACGTATATGTTTAGTCCCACATTGTCTATCTATGGACCATTAGACCTCCCTTCCACCTATAAATATAGTCCCATAGGAGCATCAGAAAATCATCTATTTCGGGTTAAATAAATCTTTTGGTTTACCTAGATTTATTAAATAAAAATATTCTTTTCTCTTCGGCGGGATTTCTCGAAGTCGTCTCCTCATTGGAATTAATTGTTACTCTACATTCTAAAAGTATTTTTCTTCGTATTTTTTTAATACTCCCGTAGTTTATTATTTCTAGACTAGTATTCCTACACTAGTATACGGTAGAGTAATTAGATATATTATTTAGTCTTCGTATTTATACATTAGTACTAGAATTCTTTTAGACATAGCACTTTTATTCCGTAAAACAGCTTGGCCCTGATTTTTCAAATAGCCATAACTTTTTACTCGTATATCCGAATTAGATGAAACCAACGCCTAGAGTTTCGTCTTGATCCCACCTATCCTGTGAACCTATCATATCAACTTTTTGAAATTTTCAAATTTCGAAATTTGTTCATATTCATATTCAAACTTCTTTTGATCATATCTTTTTATCCGTAGCTCCGTTTTAGATGAATCCAATTGCGTCGGATTCGTATCAAAGTAATCTTTCTGTTTGTATCATTAGTTTTAACTTTTCAACTTGTAATTTTGATCAAATCAGATTTATCTATTAGTGCCCAAAAGTGTTCACATCGTTCTAAGCCGATTCAATGTTATATTCAAATATTTGTATCTTTTGATCCGCTAGTTGAAATCTAGTAATTCTTTTTTCTACACGCTCATATTGATCTCTTATATCTAGTAGCATCATTAGTTTCGACCTTTGAACCTTACAAATTTGAGCGATTCAAATTTGTATTCGAACATTCATTTGATCTTATCTTGCAAATCGTACCACCTTTTCAATTGATTCCTTTTACCCCCTAAACACTCATGTCATATATTTTTGTACGTAACCATCGTACTTCAGTTCAACTTCTCTTGACCTTTTGAATGCAAATTCAATTCATACTTCAATTCGCTATAACTTGCGTTGTAGTGCTCCATTTCAAGAAATTCTTTCTACAAATAAATTAACATTCATGTTGTTCTCCCACTATTTTTTTATCATCTCCCATAGTATATGCAAGTCGAACTTATATAGCAATAGTTCATCGTCCATTTCCTCTTTTGATCTCATTCCTGCACCTTCACTTTACAACACACTTAGGACCTTTTTATTAAACCTTACTATGTTGTTATTTTGCACCAAGACATGCTTTGTTCTTATGTTCTGTTGGTTGTTCCTTTTTGGCATGAATGTTTATTGAATGCTATTTGTTTACGATAGATTGCTCGGAGTGTGGCGACTAGAATTATCAGGATTATGAGAGTGACTATCTACATCAAGTAATACCAGGCAAGTCACTTTGATCATACTATCACCTATGTTTTATGCATCGTAGTTCTACCATCCTATCCCAATTGCATTCTGCTTAGGTACTTGGAAATTTTAGTATAGATTATAGTATCATGTGGTAGGCACACAACAACCCCGATACTTGGCCCGGGACGACAATTTCTAATGCTATGCTTGAGTAGACGGGTTATCGGTTGAGTGTATATCACGAGTGATGCGAGGTTGATATAATAATCAAGACCGGACTAAGACAAGATTTTCAAGACCTCGGACGCAATGCAACACTGGGTGAAGGACGGTTGATCGGCTCCCTGGAAAACCCAGTGGATGCCCGGGATGCTGGAGAGGCCATGTCATCCTGCGGAAAGTTTCACCCAGGCTCAAAGAGACGAACGGATATTTTCAAGACCCAAGGCTTACCTGCACAGCCACAAGTCATTATGGGCTCTGGCTTGGTTGGACAACGCGGCGACTCTGGACAGGCGGTGCTAGCAGATGTAGACGAACGGTAGGAATGGATGGGCACCGACAGGGATTCAGAGGGACCCGTTGAAAGACCATGTGTTGATCATCCGGTCTTCA